>NW_019416410.1:165834-206062 GCF_000390285.2 Anoplophora glabripennis
TTTAATAAAAGTAAACAATAATTCTTAAAATGTGGGGTTAGAATAACAGCAAACGCATGTTTTACAAACGCTTTTTTTTAGTTATTATTTTATTTGAGTAAATTTAAATGGTAACAATGAATAAACAAAACATCAAGGATTTTATTTTTGTGCTTACTTTTGTTCTACACGTTTTACTTTTAAAGATTTCAGTACCTAAAAACGCCAGAAATTTCACTATTTTTCGGCCGGGAATATGGCCACCTTAAGCAGAACAAGATTTGGATGTAATTCTATCAATACAAAGTAAAATTCATTTAATATTCGATATTATATACTAAATTCATTACTGAATAGGTATTTTCTTAGTAATTATACGTTTACCACCAATCTTACTATTACAACATTAAGGTAGTCTATAAATATATATTTGAAGCAAATTTCATATCCTATGGTATTTTAATCAAATATTTTAATGATATTTTCATTGCTTGAACGATTGAATTGATTCCAAGAAGTTGCGGTCAAATATAGGTCATTGGAATATAATACCAGTTTTCTCAATGCAATGTGGAAACCATTTGCTTGTACAGAGAGATCCAGAATGATTGAAGTGTTTGGAGATCGCAGCCGGGCCTGTCTCTGTCAATACTACAGATTTTTATATGTTAAACATGGTGTTAGAAACAGGATGCGTTTCCCAAACGCTTCAATCACTCTGGATCTCTCGGTATATACATAACAGCTAAATGGATGGATACCCCCATTAACAGTAATCTGCCTTTATCAATTATTTTTTAAGTAAGTGCAATTCTGTTTATTTGGCAATGACATTCCACTACAATTTTATTATTTTTTTTTTAATCTACTAAGAGCTACGATAATTAAGTACATTTTTTTGGATAAACAGTGTGTGAGACACATCTACAACGAAATTACATTAAAAATCAAATTGGTGTTATTAATTCCTCACCGCATGCGAGAAAGCACCCTCTTGTAGGCATAATAACCACACTAAATAGGAGAAATGGTCTGAAAGAGAGAAAATCTTTAACCCATTGACGGAAAGCCAAGTTTTCTTTCATATATCAGGAAACCACATTACCTGCCTAATATTTCTGGAAGCCATTCGGTTATGTTCCCCATTCGGCTCACGACGTTCAATTTTCACGTCGTATTTTCGCGACGGGCTGTCTCCCCGGGTAGGAGTGATCCCAAGCGGCTCGGAGACCTCCTGCCCGCATATTGCACTATCATTCACGCCGCCTCCACCGTCTCAACGGCGACAGACTTGTGCATTTCCCCCGACGATGCCAAATACTTCCAACAATGCCACGAAATATAATGGAATAATGTAATAACTTCGACCACTCTAAGATTACGCTCCCCCGGTCCATTTATCACCAAATAGAAACACAGTTTATGTTCTCTTAGGCGAGATTATACCCAGTCGTGGGGTGGTGGCGCTAAGTGAACGTTTCCTATTTCTCCTTCGTGTGATTGTTTTCGTTCTCGGGCCTATTTATAACAAGCAATTTTTGTAGCTGTCGACTATTTTTTATACTCATATTCGATATCTGGCTTTCCAACAGAACACTGTTTCCATTTGTCTTCATGAATTTTATTCTCTAGAGGAGTAATGAATATGAAATGCAGGTTTGTTGTTTATAAATGATTTTCATTTTCTTTTTTATGTCGGCGTTAAGGATTTACCGCCCTTTTAAAATCTTTATTTATTGACGGATTTTGATAATTTGTTTTACTTAGGTAGGTATTCAAAATGCGCATTCGATAATAGCTATAGCTTTATCTTTGAGCTGTAATAATGGCTACACTGAAAGAAATTAGAATTCTATATGCCATTCATTATAAGACCATTATATACTATATGTGACAGTTAAACAGATGAATATTGGATATAAAACGCGTACTGCTAGCACAGTTGTATAGCGACTATAAACCTTATTCTTTATTAAATTATTGTATAACTAGTATACAACGTTTTTTATACCCTTTACGAAATAATAGCAATAACTGTTATTAAAGTGTTCCATATCGTTATTAGAACATACTGGTTATAAGTTTTATATTAATAAACGTAATAAACTGTTGTATACTCTGTATGAGTTAAAAACATATGACATGAAGTTTTCAGAAATTTTATTGGATAACTGTAATTACAAGCTACAACAACAACAACTGTAATTACAAGCTAAGGTAAATATGTAAATGTAAATATAAAACACACATTTAAGTATTAAAAATGATGACAAATCGCTCCCAAAACTGTCCAGTTTATTTTCTTAGCAACGATGCACCCGTATTTTCTTGTATTACATGAGAATTTGCACAATAATTCTTCCACCTTAAGAATGAAGCATCCCCTGAAAGGTTGAGCTTTTATCCATTTAATTCTATTTCCTTTGGTTGATTGACTTTGTAGGTACCCATGTTCTTCTTTGTCACCGTTAACCTTCTGTTCCTCCATCTTATATAAAACTTAACATCAGCGGTTTCTAATAGGGCATACAAAATAATAATTTTTAAGATTTAGACAAGATTTACATTTAAAAAAACAAAACAACCACAAACCATAAAACAGTTACTTACATAATTTTCCATTTCACACAACGCGATATGATCATGTATCGCACAACACATGTGCCTATACTGTATATTTTCATCAAACTAGACGTGTAATAGTCGTAAGTCGATGCACAGCGGACTGTCGGAAATTTTACGATCATAACCGATTATGCACCGAGAGGTGACGATCACTTAACCATTATAAGACGCGTTTTACATGTTAAGAACGGAAACATATTCAGTATAAGAACGAATAATTGTGTTAATACAATTGTTAGACACAAATTCGGATACTGGTCGTTATACAACAAATCTTCCCTACTATACAATTGGAACATAAAGTTTATAACATACAACACATATATATATAATAATGTATAAGTAATTCATTATAACCTTTATTTCACAGATGCATAAGGTATATTAAGCACCTTCCAGTTAAACTCATTGAATAATGAGTATAGAGATGATTGCTTTTTTTAATAAAAGAAATTTCTTTCAGTGTACCTACGACCTATTTTATGGGTTCAAATTTCAAAATATACCTACTATTAGTCATTTTTTTTAGAAAAAAGTGACGACGAATTCTTATTTAGATTAAATTAAAACATAGGTACCGATTTTGAGTGTTCTAAAATATAGGGTGTCCTAGAAAAGAAAACCTACAAATCCTGGTCGTCAAGTTCGACGTCTAAATTCATAGCCAACTTTTGAATTTTCGATGATTTTAAATAACAGCTACAATACGTATTATTAGTTATTCATATTTTTGTTGAATACGACAAAGTTTTAACAAAAGTAAGAAAGGTTTTAGAATTAAATTCCCGATAAAATAAATTAGGTAATAATTTTCTAAGTCCGATAACGGGTTAAAAAATTCTTTCACATTTTAATGGTGCATCATCTCTTATCAACCCTTTAGATCAAGGGTCGGCAACTGGCGGACCGCGGTCCAGGTCCGGACCGCGGAAGGTAAAATACTGGACCGCCAAAAATTGTTTGAAAGTATAAATTACTCAAATAAATTATTTAAAAAATGTTTTTTACGTTTAAGTGCCAATGTTATCATTTTTTCTAGTATTTTACAATTGTGTGAGTGTTTTGAGTTCTTAATGGTTAGTAAGCAGATTAAATTTGAGTCCAAATTAAAATAAAAAATAAGAAATATGAATTTTTTTATGGACCTCGTTAAAAATTTTCAAAAGTATCCGGACCCCACCTAAAATTACTTGCCGACCCCTGCTTTAGATGCTTCAATTGAACTCTACTTACTGCTGATACTGCTCTTAGTATTCTCACACCGTGTACCAAATTTGGTTTTTCTAAGTTTAAGTATAACTGAGATATTGATTTTTTCGAAATTTGAAACTCACTTTCAAGGTTTATAACTTCTCAAGGGTGCAGCTTATATTAGTATAAAGGAAAGTTGCGTCAAATCACTTTATTTTGGGTTCCCCTACTAATCCAGTAAGCAATCCAATAAAAAATACGCGTTAAGATGTTTTATTTTTTTGCATCAAAACGGCACCCCATATGAAGAAAAGGCAAGAGAGATTTTTTGTCACAAATTGAACGAGGAATTCAAAAATGGCGTACCATTTTTTTCTTTAAAAAAAATTGAGATTATTACCCGTACGCGCGCCAATGATGAACATAAAATTCTTAATAGCGTGTCAAAAAATGCGCAATAACTACCTCTTAAAACCCACCAAATTTCATTTGCACATCTCGACCGGTTTCAGAGCAATAAATTAAATCGTCAGTTTTTAAGAAAAACTTTGAGACCCCGTATCTCGGAAAACGAATCATTTGCGGACATACGTTTATAAGCAAACTGCCATTATTTTCTCATCTAGAATCACCCCCTGAAATTTGTCGCACTTATTTATTAACACCCTGTATGTTCTTTGAATTGCTGAATCCGAATCTGAGGTTTGCCACCTCGTCAGGCGTTGGCTTCACAAGAAAAATTGCAAAAAACCTCAAATTTTCGGTACTTTTTTTAGTTTCTTAACTAAGTATAACACGAAAGCTAAGCGTTTTTTATTGTTACTATGATACACCAAATTAAAGTAGACAAAATTTCCTACAAATATGTATAATAACTCCAAAGTCTGAACAATCCATAACGTCGTCAGATCGTGTTGAAAAAATGGCATTTCTTGACTTTCCGCTAAAAAAGTTGAAAACGTCATTCTAACTGCGCGCTGCGCTGGTTAGAACTACTACTATCAACTTCATACACCTCTAAAATCAATTATTTTATGATTACCTGATATGTCCAGGTTACATATAAGGAATTGTCAAACGTGAGTGAGGTCCATATATGGTCAACGGGCCTCATAGTTCAAACGAAATCGTACTACTCTTAATGAACAAATTTGTATTTACACCAAAAAAAGCAAAAGCACCATTATTTAATAATTTTCACATTCATCCATCGTCCTCATCTGCAGAATTATCACCTGAAACAACGAGAATGGAGACTTTAGATAACTATAACAGAATCCATATTGTTCATGTTCATCATGGACAAAATTTATTATGTCTTTGCATAATAGAGTTTAATATTATTTCTAAAAAAGAGAACACCGAAAATAGGATGAAGAAGAAGACAATACCTGCATAAGGCTCAGGATTGCGTTCGCAGATGTTCCTTTTAGATGGACCAGGCTGTATATCCGGAGCGACTTAACCAGAGACGCTTCTGACACTTATTGCCTGCAAGTGCCAGAAGGGCTGCAAGGGCAATTGCGGATGCAGAAGGATTGGGTTATACTGCGCCAGTTTGAATTGTGAAGGAAGGTGCTCCAATGTAGAAATACTGCTCATTACTATCACAAGTAATTATTATTCTAATCTAGTATTTTTCACTGTAAATTAGGAACTAATGTCATAATAATATTTTTTCCAGTGGAGTGACCAGCGCCCATCCTTCAAGAGCAGTCCACTGCCCGAACAGGACTAAAAAGAAAACATTACGTCGCTCCGGATATACATCTGATCCATCTAAACGGAACATCTGCGAACGCAACCCTGATCCTTTATTATCTTCTTTTTCATACGATTTCCGATATTCTCTTCTTTAAAAATAGAGAATAGAAAAGACATAATAAATTTTGTCCATAATCAACATGAACAACATGGATCCTATTATAGTTATCTAAAGTCTCCATTCTCGCTGTTTCAGGTGATAATTTTGCAGATGAGGACGACGAATGAATGTGAAAATTATGAAATACTGGTGTTTTTGCTTTTTTTTTCGTGTAAATACAAAGGACCCCGCACAAACTTTATGGGAAATGGCTCCCTGTTAAATTGCCTGAATTTTTTATATGTTACGTATCTTGGCGTCCTGAACAAATGGCTTCATGGGTGCAAAGTCCAAAACTCCACGAATTCCGATATAAATCCACCTAACCCCTAGAAACCACCCTTACCAAACTACAAGCAGACACTGGGAACAGTGAGTTTAGTCGCTTATTTTTCTTGAAATAATTAAATTCCATACCACAAGTATGCTAACCCGCCTACCCCCTATCCCACCTAACCTCTAGAAACCACCCCTGCCAAATTTCAATCAGGCTAAAACTCACCTAACCCTAGGAGCAGTGAGTTTAGTCCTGTATTTTTCTTGAAATAATTAAATTCTACACCACGAGCGGGTTAACCTGCCTACCCCCTAACCCACCTAATCCCTAGAAACCGTCCCTGCCAAACCACAATCGGGCTAACCCACATAACCCTGGGAACAGCGAATTTAGTCGCTTATTTTTATTGTAATAATTAAATTCCCCACCACGAGCGAGTTAACCCGCCTTCTCCCTATTCCACCTAACCCCTAGAAACCACCCCTACCAAACCACAAGCAGGCTAACCCACGTAACCCTGGGAACAGCGAGTTTAGTCAATTAAAACTGATAGGGCTGTTCCCAGTATCAGGCGGGTTAGCCCCCTTGTGATGTGGAATTTAATTATTTCAGGAAAAATAATTGAGTAAACTCGCTGTACCCAGGGTTAGGTGAGTTTTAGCATGATTGAAGTTTGGCGGGGGTGGTTTATAGGGGTTAGGTGGGATAGGGGGTAGGCGGGTTAGTATGCTTGTGGTATGGAATTTAATTATGTCAAAAATAAGCGACTAAACTCGCTGTTCCCAGGGTCTGCTTGTGATTTGGTAGGGGTGGTTTCTAAGGGTTAGGTGGATTTTTCTCGGGACCCGTGCATGGAGTTTTGGACTTTGCGTCCATGAAGACATTTGTTCAGGACGCCGAGATACATAACATATAAAAAATTCAGCCAATTTAACCGGGAGCCATTTCCCATAAGGTTTGTGCGGGGTCCTTTGTTCCAAATATGTTTCCTTTTACCAAAACCTTCTATCTCCTCCTTGAATTAAGAGTAGTTCGATTTCGTTTGAACTAGGAGGCCCGTTGACCATATATGGACCTCACTCACGTTTGACAATTCCTTAAATGTAACCTGAACATACCAGGTAATCATAAAATAATTGATTTTAGACGTGTATGAAGTTGATAGTAGGGTACCAGCGCAACGCGTAGTTAACGTTTTCTACTTTTTTATCAGAAAGTTGAGAAATGCCATTTTTTTTCAACACGATCTAACGACATTATTTATTGTACAGACTTTAGAGTTATTATACGTGTTAAAATTAAAAAACTGAAAAAAGTGTCAAAAATATGAGGGTTTTTTTCAATTCTCCTTGTGAAGCTGAAGCCTGGCGAGGTGGCAAACCTCAGATTCGGATTCAGCACCCCAAAGAACCGGTGAGAAAATTTTTTTTTCTGGAAATGCCGTTTCTAAACCTTGGATGACTGAACTATACATGCCCCTGCTCTGGGGCATGTATAGTTAGAATAAACTTTCGAAACGTTAATCATTTGAATGATTTCAACTTACAAAACAAAAACAGATATGTTGGTTAGAAGCTGTCAATTACTAATAGTAGTTTGCAATATTATATTGTTTCAAATAAACAAAAATCATAAAAATGTCTCATTCTTTTAACCAACAACATCCAGAATCCAATACTATGTACAGGGTCGGAAAGTCCCCATGGTTCATCGGCCGTTACGTGAGAGCGATAAAGTAAGTCATAGAAATCCGTGCGATAGAGAAAGATGGCTATAATGAAGGCGTCTAATAGTTACCGCCCATTTCGCCCTTCCACAAATAAGAAGTGGATCTTATTTGTGGAAGATAAAACATTGAGAGACTTTCAGTCCAACATCGGGAGTACAGATGGAACCCAATGATTCTTGAATGTTTTAGTGACAATTCTTTATAAGCCTTAGAGAAGCTAGTACGAAATTAAATATTTTTTTCTAGAAGAAGAAAAGCCATAAGAAACCTTTTAAGCCAAATTTTTTTCATACACTTGAAGTTGGAGATAGTGAAGATTATAATTGTAACTGCAAGAAAATCCCGAATTTGTTTTAAATATTTTATACAAGGATGAGGCTACAATTACAACAAATAGAATTACATCATCATCATATTGCTAGTTTTCTCAGATTTTTTCAAAATGCGTTGATGAGCTCCCATTGTGTCTAATGATATTATGAGTACATATAATAAAAAATCACCTGTTTCAGGACCCAAGTCCAATTCGGTAAGTCGATTCAATACCCTAATTCAATTCAGTAATTGAATTGTGAAGAATCAAAATAAAATGACACTTTACACTATTTTTGTCAAATATCGATTAAAACTTGCTCTTTCAAAACAGATAAAATCGCATGCGCATCTTTATATATTTTTTAATTAAGTTTGAAAATGAATCAACTAAATCGAAATCAAAATTATGTACAAAATTTTACTTAGAAAACCAGTATTCTAAGATATCAGTTTTTCATGAAAGCATAGAATGCTTTGAGATGCCCCTTGCAGCTCAGTCCCTGTATAAGAGAAAATCAATTAGAAAAATAATTTGGATGCCTCAAAATTAATCCAGATAATACTTTTTACTAGAAATATTTTTTCCTATTTTTCGTTTAAGTGGCACCATATTTTTAACACACTGTAGTACTAACCACATTTAAAATTTATCAGTAGCACATGCGCCTCAAAAAGAAATCTATAATTTATTATTTTATTGTGATTATATTCTCATATATGTATCTGCCACGATACGCTTATGTTTTATGAATTTTTATCACAACCTTCATGTACCTACCTTCCGTGTTTTGAATATTATTAGCGTTTCAACATCGCAACGGCGCAAAAAAACACAGTGAGCTCTTCTTCTGGCCTCAGTATTAGGGTAAACAAGGGGCGGTCGGCGATAACGTAGCGACAAGCAGGGCATGGCACGGTTGACGACCGTCCAATTTGTGTATAAAAAAGGGAATTGCTTAACGGGAATATTTTAAACATCCACATTTTTTATGAAAATTTGTTAGATATAAACTAATTAGCAATAATTTACTTTGCAATGTTCATTACGAAAATTCTTTATTCATAAAAAACTGGAAGTAAAGTTTGGATATTTCAAATCTCGCTTGGAGGTACCTACTTGTTAAAATTTATTTTTAATAGAACATACTGTATACTATTTTAATTAGAATTTGTTAAACAACCAGATTTTTAGTAACACTTTTAATGTGTACTTTTTATCATAATATAGGAAGCTTCAAAATATGTCGGCATTATCACTAGGTATCTTCGTTATTATTGGACAATCTCGGATAAATTACCAAATAAATTTTAATGTTTCTACTGATTAATACACAGGAACAATACTGTAAATTCAAGGCAACTTATAAATAGAGATCGGAAATGTTAGGGCGGCTGCAATGTGGTACAGGGTTGGCTATACTTCGGGTTCTGTTTTATGTAATCTTATTCAAACAAAAAGCGACAGAAACAACCATTGCCTTCTTATAACTGCACTATTTATAGTATAAATAATATAATAAGTATAAGTATTTACATAATAGTATGAAACAACAATGGACAGTGTCTATTTTTCTACTCTAAACGTTTCCCATTAAACTTACCATGAAATATACAGTATGTCTCACTAAGTTGGAACCATATGGAAAACTTTTTTATTATTAATTTTAGGAAAAAAATTTATTATTCATAAAAGTTCTGCATGTTCTAAAATCTAAAATACAATCATTAGATATTAAATTTTTTCAATCGTATAGGCGGTTTGTCAAAAAACATGAATTTTACTCAAGAGTAAAGTACCTTTATATTTGAAAATATCGAAAATTGTTATAAAGAAAAGTTTATCAGAACTACGCTCAATATGCAATTACATCCATTTACATTGAAAAATTAGGTTTTGTTATTTTTTACTAATCTTTCTATTTTGAATGAACATTTATCTCTTGTGATTATGAAACACATGATAACCTTTTCGTTTCTAACTGTATTCTAAGAATTTTGCAATTCAAACACGTAATGAATGCATGTGCATTTATTTTGAAAATAAGAAAATACATACAAATACTAAGTAACATAATATTAATACTAGAAATAAATAGAAATTTATTTTTCACTCATTTCACTAATGCCTCGACATATCCACCCTCTCGTTCAATATATTCTACTATTACCACTATTACTATTAACAACTAACTACTACTACTACACTACTATACTATTAGCAAATTCACGTAATACATTCCTTATCATTTGTGAAGAAATTTCCTGGCATGTTTCTAAAATTATCCAAATGGTTAATATCTTGAAACGCCCTTTCTGGTAAACTTTTTGTTTCAAGTAACTCCATAAGAAGTAATCAGAATTCTCAGAATCAGAATATCAGAATATCTGTGAATAGCGTCTTGTTGGAACCAAATACATTGACGTTCTTGTAAGGGTAGTTCGTTCATGAAGTCATTGATGTGAGTTTGTAAAAACTGTAAATAACATTCGGCATTCATAGCTTGGCGTCTTAATTGAATATTGGTCATGAGACTTTTTTGTAAAATTTGGATTTTCTTCAGACTACCAGCGAAAATGTTGTGACGAGACAGTTCCATTTGACAAAAGCGTTGCTTCATCAGAAAAAATTATATGCCGCGTAAAAAAGGGTCCTCTTCTAAGTTGCTTTTTGTGGTCAGCAACATAATATCTTATAATACGTTTATCAAATTAGACATAATTTATTTAATTGACGCCATTGGATGAGAATAACCCTCATGATGACTTATTCACATGGCCTAAATGTCTGTTTTTATTTTTTGTGGGATCGCACTAGATTAGGGTATATTAACTGACGAGAGGGGCGTAATTCTTCGTCTTCCCCTATTGTCAGAACTGGATCATGTTAGATGTAATCAAGCCATTAAAATTGTAACAATGTGCCCTAAAATTCAGTGGACTGTAATTGAATTAATGCGAGAGAAAATTTTTGTTAGACAGTATTAAAATTGATATAAGTAAGACTTAAATACAATCCTTTTCTATATTTTGTCGTACCTAAACATTTTTTTTATTATGTATACATGCACTTGTCGAATAATATGTCAAAAATTGTCTAAAATGTCACAGAAAACTGGAAAAAGTAACTGATAGCAAACTGATTTAACTCAATTCCCTTAGAAGTAAAATATAATACTTAGCTCGTATATACTAGTAAGTTCTTTAAATTACACTTATTCAAAATCTATATTTTGTATCTGTATCTTAGGTATATTAGTGTGTTGATGAAATAGTAGTTTTAAATAACATAACTAACTACTTAGAAACTTATTGAGAATCGTTAGCTTAGTTGGTATAGACACAAATGGAGGATTCACAATCAAGAAAATTAATATTTAGGTTAATTTTAGAAGGTACCTACCAATAGTTAAATTAAATACTTGCAGACCAGTTAATAGCAGATAATAAAAGCTGTGAAACGGTAATAAATAACACATTCACATTTAAATCACAATTTCTTCTTAAAATTCTTTCGAAATATTTTTTTTATTTTATACTTTAAGTATTATTCCCATCTTACCCTTTGTATGTCTCGCGTATATTCACTTCATGTTAGTCCGGTATAAGTCTGACGAATAATCCTAGCTGTTTGCTAGATCTAGATATTACAACAATTTAAAGCATGTAGTCCATAGATAAGAGTAGTAGTTTCCCGCATATCAGTTTAATTTGGATGTGTTATCACATTATTCTCTTGCAAGTTCTACTGCAGATATATATTTTTTCAAACTAAAAAACTGATTTACAAAAATTGTTCGGAATATGTGATATTTCAATGCATATAACGTCAGATTTAGGTAATATGTAATTACATTTTATCAAACATCGTTTTATCAAACTGGCTAAGAGAAAATTTATTCCAGGCAATTCATATTTGCAACTCTGTGTAAATATGAACCATCAATAGCCAAAAATATATGTAAGATTTGGCACTGATATCTTACTGATTTAGAAGATATTTAAAATATACTATCTTTGTAATTTCGACCTTGCAAAAATTTTACAGTCAAATTAAAGCAACACTTGATTTGCTATTAATTAATTTCTTACTGTATGTTGGATTTCTATGTACAGACATTATTTAGTAATATCGAAAATGTAATATTTTGTTTAAACTAAAATAATTTCATATTTTGATATATTATTAAACTTCCAATTTAATATATATTACCAATTTTTACATACCCTTTTATATTATTATTAAATATTACCGCTACGTGCATATCTCTAATAATACGTAAATATCAACAAATCTGTTAGATGCTAAAACTGAAGTCAATACAATTGTCTAATGACTTAATTTCGTTAGAACTTATATTAAAATATACTAAGTTCAATGGTTCAATTTGTTTACATATTACTTCAGATTTTTTCACTGAAAACTTTATCAGGCGTTTCAATAGAAATTTTTTATGCAAATATCGAACGTATAATCCGGAATACCAAAATCTTAAATTAGTTCCTCCCTTCCAAGGACCCTACTTAAATATATGCATGAAAAAGGCCTTTTAACAATGCTAATTTCCGAGCTATTTTCCATAATTCCAAAAACCATAATTTAAGTCTGTAAATCTTGAACATAGGATTTCGTCCCCTCTTGAAAGACAACGACAAACTTAAAAAGGAAATTTTATACCACTTAGTCTGTGCTGATTAATTAAGTTCTGTTCCCTTTTGCAGATTTAAATGTGGCTCATGCTGCCGATTTATAGCGCAGAAAGTAAGTATCATTGAAAACATACTGAGAATAAATATTTATAATAAACATTTTTTTCAGAGAGGCATTCGTGGGCACTCCATTTAAATAATTCTCAAAGTGGTTTGTATTTATCCACTTTCCTGTTTTTTGATATATCGACTGTAGAATGTTTATACAGGTATATTATATCTGTTATTGAACAGGGTAAAGGAAGGTATCGATCATAATAAATTATTGAAAAATATATGGAAAATGATATATATGATAATTTTAGTATAAAAATAATACATACAATAAGACATTTATATTCCTCTTTTACTATAGACCTCCTGGTTTCGAAAGTAACTATATTATTGGTTATGGAAACTTTTTCTCCTTTCACGTAATACATATTTATGAATCCTTGTACTATCATTGACATAATTAAATTGACAAATTTACGATTTATTTATTGACTAAATCGACAATACATAGTTAAAATATTGGCACCTATTTCTGGGTAACATAATTTTTTAAAATTGTTGTTGTTTGTTACCTTCCACTGACGCATAAAGTTGGATGCTTAGTTTAGTTAAAAACAAATAAAAGTTAAAGTAACGGGTTAGTGACAAACAAGGACAACAATATGTATCGTTCTTTTTTTAACACTAATCTAGCGCCATCTAATTCAAGCTTAAACTAATCGTTTTATTCATAAATACCTTAACTTCCATTTGTTACAAAGTATCCAATATTTTAATTTTATGAAACCTTCTTAGGTAAGCACAAGAAGAATAATGATGTCTCTAATTTGGTTCAAAATGGCGTGTCTCATAAAGTTACATTTCCTGTTTTAAGTCTACAAAGCTATTGCGAAGGAAGGATAAAAATTGCTACCAAGATAATATGCAATATGAAGCTTAGACATTAAGGACGACGGCGACGGGATGTGTACATGGTGGCCGACTTATGTTGGACGTTGAAGAGGGGAAATCAATAAAAACAGTATGGGACTACTCCACATAATCTTTGAAAATAAAGGAGTATGTTATCACAGGATAAATGGAAATTATCTTTTTGCTACAGAGGGAGTTAAATTGAATGCAGTGACCCAAAATAAGACAAACAAACGGTCATATACAGGGTATGGCGTGTATAATCTATAAAAATTAAGCTACAGCTTCTTGATGAAATTTGTAATAGAAAACTCGTATACGAAAAAATTCTATCCTCGCTTTTTTTTTGTAAATTAAAGTTCATTTATTCGATGAAAATGAAGGCTGACCCTGTATTATTTATTAAAAACTTTGGAAATATTTGTATGCAACCCGAGATGCAACCTTATAATTTAAGTCAGTATAATCTAATACTAGTAATACTAAAAGAAGGTTAGGTTACATTGTCAAAAAATTTGTGCAGTCAACTGATTTTGTATTTGTATTGAATTCATTATTCACTTAATTATGTGTCGGTGTCGATTACGATCGAACTTCACTTACAGGTAAGCTCGTTTGATCTCCAATTATTAAATATTAAGCATCGTCCATCGACCCATCAGGTTAAAAAGTAAAAGATTCCAGACAAAAGTTTTTATTTTGTAAATCCACGATGGTGACTGTAATTTTTATAAAGAATTAAAAAATAAGAATAGCGTGCCGATTACATTAAAAACGGGATTCTTATTTCTTACTTTGCTTAATTTTTTAGTTTGTGTACAATGAACCGAGAAAACAATGCATTTACTATTTCCGGTGTCGATATGGTGTTAATGTATGGTGCAGCCGGAGAAAATGCGCTCGCGGTGACCAGGTAGTACCAGGAACAATGGCCACAACGTCACTCCCCATTTGCAAATACAATCCTACAGTGCGTTCATCGGCTGCGAGATACGGGAAGGTTTATTCCTCTAGGAGAAGAACATGGTCAGCAAGTGAACCTTAATGTTGAAGACGCAGTGTTGGAAAATCTTGACGAAGACCCCACAATTAGTACTCGACGACTCGCACATCAAGTAGGAATCTCATGTCGTACCGTACATCGCTTCTTAAGGAGCCAGCTGTTGCACCCCTATCATCTGCAAACAGTTCAAAAGATTTTACCCCCCAATTGTGATCAAAGAATGTGTTTTTGCAGATGGTTTTTACGGCAATTTGCCAATCAAGTAGACTTCCCGCTTATGTGTGTAACAGATGAGGCGACATACATGTGGTGACTTTCCATATATGCACATATGGGCCGATGAAAATCCTCACGCGATTAGGGAAACTCATTCTCAACATCGGTTCTCGATAAATGTTTGGGCTGGCAGAATAGACGATGTACTTGTCGTCGTCCTTCAAAGAAATAAGGACCCATTTCTTTTAAGGACGACTAAATGGACCAACATATGCTGACTTTTAGGAGAACTGGTTACCTGAATTATTGGACGATGTGGCGTTACAAGTTCGGGCACGCATGTTTTATCTTCGAGATGGGGCTCCTCCACACAGTACTCGAAAGTAAGGACAGTTTTGAATGAAATGTCTCCTCAGCGATAGATTGGACGCTTTGGTCCTGTGCCGTGGCGACCTCGGTCACTCGATCTAACTCCAATGGACTTTTATCTTTGGAGTCACTTGAAGTCATTAGTTTACAATACTCCAATTGCTACGGTAGAAGAATTGCGAAACCGTATACTGGAAGCTACTGACACAATTAGAGGAATACCTGGAATTCCGGAAAATATTCGACAAAATTGGGTGCGTCGGTGCCATGCCTGTATCAGAGCTAATGGGGATCAATTTCAACATTTTCTCTAGAAATGGTAAGTTTTATTTCATTTTGTTCCATATTTTAATGGAGTTTGTTTAGTACACGCAGTTGGCAACTACAGTAACAACAATGCATTTAAGATAGTAATTACTATTAATTGTTATAATAAGAAAATATCAGTTTTTTTTTAAATGTCTATTTTTCTTAGTTTGTACTTTTGTATTGAAAAATTCCTCAAAAATTGAGAAGTATTTTTCTATCTTTCAACGACGATTTGTTTACACGGCTGGTCTACAGCACGCAACTCATCGTACAGCACACGGACAGGATCGTTCCACAGAAAATATTTTGATCCATAATTAAACTTTAATTTACGAAAAAAATACAAATATCGTTAGGAAGCTGTAGTTTAATTTTTATAGATTATACACGCCACACCCTAACATAATACAATTAAACTTAAATTATTAATTAAATCTAATCAGTAGGTATACCGCTGAAAGGTGATGGAAAATCAATGGCAACAACCAGAATGATAGCGATTCGATATTCTTTCTTCCTGTAGTGCAGCTAAAGATTTTGAGGGTGTGGGCATGTCGGAAGTTAGGATCGCATTCTCCAACAACGGAAATTTAACCTTTTATCAGTACAATTTAC
The DNA here is from genome assembly GCF_000390285.2 of Anoplophora glabripennis. Lineage (NCBI taxonomy): Eukaryota > Metazoa > Arthropoda > Insecta > Coleoptera > Cerambycidae > Anoplophora > Anoplophora glabripennis. The sequence continues at coordinate 181,940 of NW_019416410.1, forward strand.
TGCGGTAACCAGGGTATATCTATAAGTCTAGTTTTAGTAGAAAATGGTAATAAATATTGTCTGCTTTATAACAAAGCAAAAACGAATTTAAACTGATACTGTTCAAATATTTATAATAGCTCCGAATGGGGATTTTAAATTTTGCTTTTCTAGATTTGCAGTTTTCAGAAATATCACTATAAATGTAGATATTTATAAGTAAATAAATTGTCGATTGAAATATTTCAAGACTTCACTATACAGGGTTTCTGTTTAAAATTCTCCAGTCCGATATTTTTCGAAAACCAAAAGAAACATTTAAGTTCTATAAAAAAGATGTGTAGGGCATATAAATGAGAGCTTCCGAGTACAAATGACAATACGCTGACAGTATCTTAGGAATGTTGTCCATATGAAAAACAATAAAATTTAACAAGTTTTGTCACACAAATAACTTTTACTTTTGTTTCATAATAAGGTAGGTGCGCCTAATAAGGCCCACTTAATTTATTGCTTCCCAAAAAATTTATGTAAAAGATTTTTTTTACATTTTTATGTAAGAGATACTTTCCTTAGTGTTTGAACTTCACTTAAAATTTGAATTAATATTAAACTCGTTAGTAAATTTACTTAAAAAGCAATTCTTCCTTTTAATTACTAGTGGGCCTTATTTAGACAAGCGGTCCTAAAAAGGCCCACTTATGTTCCAAATAAGGCCCCTATAGAAAACACAAATTTTAATCAAGGTTAATTTTACAAAAATTAAACCCGAGTTTGTTACAAGACTTTATTGATTAAAAAAACAGAAATCTCATAAAGAAATTAGCATTAAGAACACGATGGGCATAAAAATGCTGGTTCTACATCATCTTTTGTAAGGCCTACGCATTCTTCATGGACGTATCTGAGACACATAGAACAGAGTCTCATATCCACCATTTTATCCTTGTCACATAGATGACAATACCATTTCTCAATTACTTTAACTGTCTTTTTATTTTTTTCTGTTTTCGCTTTTTCTTCAAACAAAGTTTTCGTGACTCTTTGAGCTCTATAATTCAAAGACTTCTTCCTTGGAGTTATTTTCTTTTCATCTATGTCAGGCGTTGGTAGAATGTCTTTAAAACTGCCCTTATCTGTACCTTCGGATGTTTCGTTATCTGTTGGTGAAATGTTTTCTTCGTCTTCAGAAGATGAGGTATTTCGAAGTGAATAATCGCTGTCATCTGACGATGACCTAGATACCTTACGTTTTCGATTGCGTCTATTCATACCACTTGGTCCAGGCTCAGCCTCTGCGAGATTCAAATTTTTTGTAGCAAGAAGAGTTTTATTTTTATATTGAAATTTTTGTTTTGGATCAGATGTAACACCAATCTCGTTGGAATGGGCTATGTCATTTTCTTGGGATTCTTCTATACAATGGTATAGTCAAGATGTGACGATGCCCCATCGAAGATAAGAAGTACCTTTCCAGGTGGTTTAAATTTTGAAAAATGATATATCCATTTCACAAATGTTTGTGTGGTCATGCTGCCCTTTGTGGTCATTTCAATAACAGAACCAGGGGGTAAATGCATAGACCATTCCGGTTTTTGTCTAATTCCCTTCATTAAAATCATAGGCGGAATTGCTTGACCTAAGGCATTGCCACAAGCAACTATAGTCACATTTTCCGCATGTTCTTCGGCAATCATATGGACTCTTTTAGAACCTTTCTTGGCAAAAACAGTTTGCTGTTTATGTAAATTCAGACGGCAGCCCTTTTCATCCATGTTAAATATGGATTGGGGTTGGTCAAGTATTCCTGTTTCAGTCATGACATCTTTTAATTTTTTAAAATAATCATTAATGATGTATTTGTTTAGTTTAGCAGCTCTAGCTGCATTCATATGTTGTGCCTTTCGTCTACTAATTTCTGGATGACGTTTTAAAAACAACCTTACTCATTTTCTACCAGCCATTGCTGATTCTTTAGGAAAATTATGTTGAATTCCCTCTTTTTCAACGAAGGAATATACAGATCGTCTAAGACCCTTATAGGTTATGGGCATGCCAACATTGGCTAATCTTATTAGTCTATCCCGAAGGTCATTTTCTTGGTCTACACTTAGCATACACGGGCGTCCAATCTTTTTTGTAGCATCTCTGGTAGCTAAATGATTTCGTAAAGTCCTTCTTGGAATTCCGAATGTAGCACTTGCTGTCCTAACTGCCATACCATTCCGAACAGCTTCCATTGCTTCCCTCAAATGGTCTTCCGTCCATAATGCCCTTTTTCTGGGCATTTTGTATTGCCTGCAATAAATTAAAGGAAATTGTACACCTAGATGATTGTGTTCCAAATAAGACCCGGGTGGGCCTTATTTGGAACATACGAGAGGGCCGTATTTGGAACTTACGAACGCGTCATGATTTTAGGTTATGTTACTTGCTTTTTGGTTTACCGTCAAATATGTAAAAGTTCTGAATATGTTATGATATTATACGTATTTTGTACTACATATGTACATACTTACTTGCGTTTTCCGCTATTTATAAACACACAGCAGCAATATTCAAAACTGCAGGTTTTTATAACAGTACTGCGGAGACCGGCCAGTTTGAACAAACTGATCGGGAACGTTAATGGACGTGGTTATAAAGTATGTATTGGTGGTGGCCTGCAAACATAGATGAATATTCTTCATGATGGTGCAAAATAATCGGCGCTAAAATTTTTGCCTAAGTTCCAGGGGTAGGTGGGCCTTATTACGGTACTGGGCCTTTTTAGGCGCACCTACCTTATGTATATTTCACTTATTAGAGTGTCAATTAAAATTACTCTATTATTGATTTTTGTCTTTTTTCTTAATAAACAAGTTATAGAAAATAATTATTTTAAATGGCAATGGGTAAGGAAAAATAGGTAGATAAATTGGCCTAAACGCTCTCAAAATTAAATGTAACTTTTAAAAGGTCAATTTATCAACAAAAAATATGGATTTCCATTATCAGTTTCAAGAAATATTTCATTAAGAACAAGAATTTTAAATTTTATAGTAAATATGAAATATATAAAAATATTTTTAAGATTTACCGTAACTTTTTGTTTGTATGTTATACAATAACTTCCGTTCCTTAAAAAATATGTGTTTTCAATGTGAAATATTTCGATGATTTTTCTGCAACTATTTATATTGCAAAAGTTGCTCATAATAGTCTTTCACGTGAACCACTGTTCAATTTTCTCGTCATCGAAAAATGTCTTGGTTAGCTGCGTCACTATGAAGAGTACTACAAATTGTAAAATTAAAGTCATTTTTTGCAGAACTTAGATATCTCATTTGGTTTTTGATGTTTAAATGACAAAAGCTCCCCTAAATCTCCGCCACTGGTTGACAGATTTATATAGAAATATACTGAATTATTACCTTTAATTAGTTACATCATTTGCCCAAGTTTCGTCAATCTACGTCAAACAGCTTCAGAAATAATTGAAAAAATGTGATTTTTTTCAAAAACTTTAACGCCCTCTATCTTCGAAACCAGTAACTTTAGCATCCTGGTTTATTAAGGCTTTTGGGCCTAAAATGACTCAAGGAATTCGCTTTAATTTATGACGTAGACTTAGGATACACCCTGTATATTTTGTTTAATTATTAAAAGCTTCATATCTCCTTGCTCAAACAGGGTGATTCATTAACAATGGGAAAGTTGAAAGCTGACGATACTACACATGAAATGGTGACCATTGGCGCAAACATGCCTTATCCGAAAGTTAATAGTTTCGGAAATACAGGGTATTGAAAGTTAAAATTTTAAATCGTTTTTTTTTAGGAACTTGAAAATTTGTAAAACTATATTTTTTTAGACGACGAATAAGTTGCGTGTTGTAATTTCAGCATTGCTCATAGAAGGCGCCACTTACGACCAATTTTATCGAAAATTTAGTTAATAACTTTTTACCCTGTATATTTAACATGAAATTTGATTCAAAATCTGAAAGAGCTATAATTTTTTCATTAGTTATGTACTCTTGTTTCATTTGGGTATCTCGATCCGTTTTCGAGAAAAATCGATTTAACAAACACTATGTTTTGATAATATGAGAAATTAAAAGCGAAACAAACCAAGTGTTTCTTCATGTTATTACAACAATTAACAATAAAACAAATAAAATACGTAATTATGATTTAAAGTAATTGTTCGAAGAATCCACCGTTGACACTGATAGACACATTTTACACGTTTTCTGAGAGATCTTAGAGTTTGAAACAACATATTGGACAGCGATTTGTATTCTTTGCCACAATTCTTCACACGAGCTAATAGATTCTTTGTAAACTATATCTTTCATTCGAGACCAAATAGAAAAATCAAGAGGATTGAAGTGCGGACTTCTGAATGGCCAAGCAAAAATGATTACATGGCCAATCCAGCGATTTGGAAAAACTGCATCTAAATATGCACGCACTGGCCAAGAAAAATGCGGTGGAGCTCCGTCGTGCATGTCTCTTCTTAAATAAAGTGGAACTTCTTCAAGCCGTGGAAGCACTTTTACTTGGCCACCCAGAAGTCCGGACTTCAATCCTCTTCATTTTTCTATTTGGAAGAATCTATTGGTTCGTGTGAAGAGTTGTGGCAAAGAATACAAATCGCTGCCAACGAAGTCAAACGCAATCCCAATATGTTGTTTCAAACTCGAAAATCTCTCGTTGTGTAAAGTGTGTAAATGTCAACGGTGGATTCTTCGAATACTGACTTTAAATCATTATTACGAATTTCATTTGTTTTATTGTTAATTGTTGTAATAAGATGAAGAAACACTTGGCTTGTTTCGCTTTTAATTTCTCGTATTATCAAAACATAGTGTTCGTTAAATCGATTTTTCTCGAAAACGGATCGAGATACCGAAATAAAACAAGAATACACAATTAATGGAAAAATAATTGTTCTTTCAGGTTTTGAATCAAGTTTCATGTTAGACATACAGAGTAAAAAGTTATTAACTAAATTTTCAGTAAAATTGGTCGTAAGTGGCGCCCTCTACGAGCAATGCTGAAATTGCAACACCCATCTTATTCGTCGCCCAAAGGAATATAGTTTCACAAATTTTCAAGTTCCCAACCTACATATTTTCAGAATAATCGCAAAAAAACGATTTAAAATTTTAACTTTCAACAACCTGTATTTCCGAAACTATCAACTTTTGGATTTTGCGCCAATGGTCACCATTTCACGTGTAGTATCTTCAGCTTTCGATTTTCCCATTGTTAATGAATCACCCTGTATTCAATATTTTTTTTGTGAAATGAAAAATAACACAGTTAACTGACTGTCTCATATAAGAGTCTCCCTGTTCACAGTGGCTTCAATTAAATTTGATTTTACGCAAATATGAATATGAACGTAAATTAAAATATAACGTAATAATTTCTGTTTCCTCAGTACTAGAAGATGAAATCAGAAACAAGAAAAACGGATTAACTCCAAATAGAAATGGCAAATAGAACAAAGCTTAGCGGCAAACTTGGAATTAATATATTTGCATTAGGAATTACGTTAGCCAGGATGCCATGTCTGACTGTAATTACATTACTCCAAATAACGGAAATAGGATATTTTGTACAACTTCGTTTCGTTCTAACTAAATTTGATTGAAATAACCGCAACCCTGCGGGTACAATTCAGCTTGTAACTGTTCAAAACTGTACCAGAACTCAAAACTAGAATTACGGTCCCTTGACCACATTTCTGGTTTAACATAAACTATTTGTGGAGGAAATGTCCCTCTATTAATGGTCATTAATATTTGTACATAAATTAGTTGAAGACCCGAACGCATGGTATACCGGGTAAACAGGGTATACAGGGTAAACAGCTTAGGGGTGATGTAGCTAATTTTACTCTGCAGTATTCAAATTACGCCAAGAAGGTATGAAGGGGCGACGGGATATTATTATGAAAATTGTTACTGAATTGTGGAACTGTGTTGAAGATACCTACATAAAAATATAATTAATCTCTTCATTATTTATTTGTGTATAATTCTTTTGATTCTTTTATTATCGTAGAAACTGATACAAATTGGTAGAAATCAGTACAATTCCAATGGGTTCAATCTCAGAAAATAAAAAAATGATCTTATCTTATCTTCTTACTGAAAAATATTGTTATATTAAAAAAATCCCATGTTTATTCTTTCTCTTAATATATTTTTTTTCATCCATTCTTTTGGTCTTTTTCCTCTACTTATTCACTCCGCTTTCAGTATATTATTTTCTAGTAATGTGCTATATAACTTTGCTTCTAGGTAATTAAATTCCATAACTATTCTATTAATTTCCATCAACTGAAGTTTTACTGCAGCTTTAGATGCATGAACAAGTCATTTGACATAGCGCTTTTTAGTATGAAGTAGTGTTTCACTGGTTATCGATAGTTAAGAACTTAACTACGCGGCGTGTGGTTCGGGAAACCGCAAGCTTTGTATACAGCTTATGGCTCATGATTTATGTTGTGTGGTTTCGGAAGCCCACGGGCTATGGGTAAATCAAATGAGCTAACCACATCGGTTGAATGAACCAAGTATTTTACGTCTTTTTTTATTTTGACATTTCTAATTCGGCAGAAGACGAGCCATAGCAAACTGAGATCCGGTTCTCTGGTGTGCCTAACTGTCTTTAGATGTTATTTTTTCATGATTAGTCTTTTTGTCTTTTCTTTGTCATATTTTGATCTTTTCCTTTCCAAACATATTCATCACTTTAAATCATCATTAATCATGATCAGATCTATATCGCTTGTATAGAGTAGGTTACTTTTTTTGGATCTCTGAACTGCACCACGTAACAACCCAACTGCCCTTATGATTTTACCTACAAGAAAGAGAAAATTTTCTTATAAAAATAATTTAATTGCCACAAACTGGATACAAAACTGTTTTCAAATGTACAAGAGTTAGAACATGCTATAAAGTATTTGATGAAATAACTATGGGTTAAATCCTAATAAAGTTCGCAAATTGGGCTCCCCTCTCTCTTCTTTTCTAGTTGACTATTAACAGACTATTTTATAATCTGAGAAGATTGATATGCAATGTGCCCAAGCTATACAGGGTGTTAGAAGTTTGACTGCCTTAATTTTAACAGACGATAGAATACATTAAAATAAACAAAAAAACCTTATATGACATTGGTCCTAAACTCCCTGAAAAAAATTATCAAAATGTCCAACTTGATGTACAAAAGTTCAATTAATTAAGCAATATTGACAACTGCGTGCATATAATACCATAGAATACAATGTTTATCACTTTTTTGAACTTCTTTATGCTTAATTCTAAAAAATAATTAGCGCTTTAATAAATGTAAAATTCAATAAAATTCATATCAGGCAATGTCTCAACGGCGCGGCAGGTAACACGAGGCACTAAAGCTGTCCAGCATTACGCAATTATTCAGCTGGCATCCTGGAATTGGACCGTGTCTGAGTGTTTTTTGCGTACCATCATTTCCTTTTCTTGAAATGTTTTCTAGCGAGTGCGCGAAAATTGGATTCGAAGGTGTCGTGCGTGCATCGAAAATGATGGTGGACATTTTGAGCATATGTTGTAATTTGTTTTATACTTGTGCGTTTAAAAATTACTGAATTGTTCTTTTTGGTAAGTACCTAAATTATTTTTAATACGTATGATTATTTGGACGACGTGAATCTTTGGGTACTTTAATTACATATTTTTCAAATTCATAATTTGATTAAAAGTCAAATTCCTGTTTTAAGAGACACAGGTCAACATTTGATCTAAGCGGGAACACCGTAATCGGTATAGGCTACTAGGGGTTTTTGGGGTCGCTGATTACGATGAGAGGGTCAGTTAACCTCTATCACGTCATGTTCAAGGTCATTTGAAGGTCAAATGCAGAAAAAACCATGAAAAAATCTGAAAAAAATCATGGATATGTTTTTGAGGTCGGACAATCCGAATCTGAGGTCAGCTAAGCTCCACAAGGTCAAGCTCAAAAGAAAATTTTTAACCGATAACATTTTTTAGTTGTTATTCTTCATGTTTTTTATATAAACCCTTACTTGTCTATATATTTGCATATATAAGCAACTGTTCTACAAGATTTATACTCATTTCACGCACTTTCGCTCGAAATGTGGAACTCACTCACTCATATATCACAGATAAGTAACAAAACTACCTAAAGTACGTTCGCTTGAATTATCGCACTTATTCAGTTACATATCACTGATCCGACAATAATACCGTAAAATCAGTATATCGAAGAAACTATCAAATTGGAGATATCCTAGGAAAAGAAGAAAAGACCCAGACCATAAATCTATGGCAAATAGGATGAAAGGAATCACCTAATGGAAGAGGGATGCACCGATTGATTAAAGTTATCGGTAGCTGGTGTAGAAGAGCACATGGCGAAGTTGATTTCTTCTGAACACAGTTGGAAGAATAGAGGATCCAGAGAATATGATTGAAGTGATGTTGTCTTCGCCAACAAATTTGTCAGCTGAGCAAGTTTCGCAGCAACTGCAATAAAGAAACTGAGAGCAGAAGAACGCAGAAGAGCGAACGTGTAGAATAGGCATTTATCCTATCTTCACTTTCTATTCTGGGTCTAAGCCCTGTCTCGTAATTTGTTTATGTGCGGTTGCCATGACGGCATGAAAGCCATCACCCAAGGACTTCGCCGGATAGTGAAACAACTCCGTTGCCCACCGTCACCGCGTGGAGGTGCCCTGGGTGCAACCATACATAAATTTTCATGTACGAAACCGGAATTTTATGAGCCTTGCTACTTTGCCTTACTAGGTTTTAATAAAAAAAGTACCATATTGCAAAAAAGTAACATTACAGATCACACTACAAATCAAGTTTGAGCTCACAAGTGAAGCATAAAAGGTAGCTAACAGTATCATGACGCGAAAAGTAAAAAAGAATTGACACAGCTCCCAATAAGTATCCTCAGAAGTAACTTGTATATTCTAGACATAAAAACGTCTGGATTCATCTTAATCCAGCATCATTTTTTCAGATTTTTTCAAAAATTACTTCATCCCTTAACCTTGACCTTTTGGAACTTCAAAGACCTCAGATTCAGATTTCCTGACCCCAAAAACATAAGTATGATTTTTTTCACATTTTATCATGTCTTTTTCTGCATTTCACCTCTAAATAACCTTGACCTTGACCTTGTGGAGCTTAGCTGACCTCAGATTCGGATTCCTCGACCTCAAAAACGTTTCCATGATTTTTTTTCAGACTTTTCCATGTCATTTTCTGCATTTGACCTTCAAATGACCTTGACCTTGTGTAGCTTAGCTGACCTCAAATTCGGATTGTCCGACCTCAAAAACATATCCATGATTTTTTTCAGATTTTTGATTTTTCATGGCTTTTTCTGCATTTGACCTTCAAATGACCTTGAACCTGACGTGATAGAGGTTAACTGACCCTCTCATCGTAATCAGCGACCCCAAAAACCCCTTGTAGCCTATACCGATTACGATGTTCCCGCTTAGATCAAATGTTGACCTGTGAATTACTAAAATTTGAGCTAAAATTTAAGCACAACACTATCTTCGTACTACAAAATCGAAACATTTTATTTTATTTATTTAAAAACTGGAAAACAATTGTCTTGAAATTTACTAAATGTTTCACATAATAGTTGTTTACATTTTTTCCGTAGGACAAGTCTGCCGCTCGCACACGTGGCATGCATCAGCTGTGTAGCGTTAGGTTAATCGCTGTTGCCACGTTGTGATGAAACTCCCCAATATTAATACTCGCTGTATTTTGAAAACTTTTAATCTTACGCCCCCTGTAATATACAACTTTTTTGTTCATTTATGATTACTCTATCTCATGCTAAAGTAATGGCAGTCAAACTTCTTACACCCCGTATAATCTAATCATCTTCGACAACTTAGTTAAAATTATGAGCCGAGATCGTTTGTACGTAAACGCAAAGTTATGTAAAATTAATTATGGGAAATATCCGTCGTAAAGAGAAAACTGTTTGTTTCTGGTTCATACAATAACTGTTATATTGCCCACACCTTTTTGGATCAACTCACAAAAGAAATTACAGTCAGATAAAAATGATGTATAATTCAGTAAAGAATTTTAAGATTGTACAAATAATTGGAAACATATAAGGTTTATTTTTGATATGCAAATAATTTTCTATTTGATTGAGTGAAAGTAACCAGTGAATTATTTCGCCGCCGACTGTGATCTACCACTGTAGGTGTCCGCTCTCTATTCCCTCTTTTTACGCTAGGATTCGCTTCATGTAACCAGGAGGACTGAATCATATGGTATGTGCCGGTCCAATGCGCCTTTCTTTGTGCCTGTGCTATAATATGACTTTAATGAAGTAGGTTCCCCTTATTTACATATTAGAGAGAACATCCTTATCCATGCGAAAGAATATATTCTAAACCAGACCTAGTGGGGAAGGCGAGCGCACGGATATAAGCCGACGCGTCATAACTTCATTTTATTTGCGTGCAAACGTGTGTAAAGCTGCTCTTAAACAAGGAGCTTAAAGAGAGAAAAGAGTTCATCAGTATCTCACCATTAAAATACTCTACGGTGTGCAGTAGGGCGTAAAGAGAAGAAATAAGGGTTGTACTTAAACAAAATGCCTGAATTTCAGTAGCAGGTCCCCAATTAGGGAGCGGTAGAAAAAGGAACATAAATTCATCATGGGGATGAGATTTTACGAGTTGCCAGCAATAAAGCAGATGCAGAGTGTTTGTGGTCCGTTTACTCATAATATTTTGCATAATAAATTCATGAAGGGTTGCTTAGCCCTTTATAGTTTGACCCGTTTTCTCTACGCCTTTTAGTAATATCATGTTTCAGGTTATCCTTCATTGAAATATTAATCATTCCTTGTGTATGGGGCCATTATGTCCTGCGCGCATCTAATGGATTTGCAAAATAAAAATTAATTCATTAGTTCAGGCCTAAACATTAAATTGGATGATATATCGATTCCATTATTCAGCCTCTTGTGTTTGCACAATATTTTTATTCAATTTTCCAACCAATTTTGAATGATTCCCACTAAACAAACCTTGGCATACCTACCCATTTCCATATACGTGTACAGGGTGATTCACAAATGGTGACCAAAAATGAAACCTCGTATTCTTTGGTGAATTTAAGGGTAGTCTTCCCTAAGCTTTATCTAGGACGCTTCGTTAAAAAGATATACAGGGTGTTAAACTCCAAAAAATATTTTTAATTTTTCAAAATAATTTAAAAACAAGAAAGTGAAATAATTTCAAATTGGGCACATGCATTCATGTAAACATTGTCCAAAATCTGATTTATTTATTCTTTCTTCTAACTGCTCAGAATATCAAAGTTGCTATCGCAGCCCACTATGTAATTTTAAAAAGCATTATATTGGAATATTGAATTGTGTTCTCACTTATTTTTTTAAGTTTTACTCGAAAATCAGGCTTTTTTCGAAAAACATAAGAGAGTAATATTTTGTAGAAAATTAAAAAACGTATCCGAAAATATCCTGGTTGTTACCATAGAGCAGTGGCGTACCATTTTATTTAGAAAAATATGCCACCGATACCGCCACTGGAGCATGTAAATTTTAGGAAAAGTCCTTTGATTTTGGACAATGTTTACATAAATATATGTGCCAAATTTCAAATTATTTTTATCAATGGTTTTTAAATTATTTAAAAAAATTAAAAATATTTTTTGAAGTTTAACACCCTGTGTCTGTCTTTTTAACGAAGCGCCTTAGATAAAAACTTTATAGGAAAGACTTCCCTCAAAATTCACCAAAGAATCCGAGGTTTCATTTTTGGTCACCATTTGTGAATGACCTTGTATATATAGGGTGTTTCAGAAAACATGAGTCACCGCTCGGAGGCAGATTTTTAACCTAAAAACAAAATTATTTTTTTATATCAACATGGGTCCGATTTCGCTTCATTCCTTAGCTACAGGGTGTCAAAGTTTTAAAATTAAATCTAAATTTCTACTTGAGAGAATTGAATAAAATTTGGACAACTGACTATTTACAACCGAATACATATTTCTAGGTATTATGTTGAACATAAATTACAGGACCGGGCTCATTTGCAAGTCGTTGGATTTAATCAAAGAAAAAATTGGTTCTCCGTGGAGATTTCTAATTTATAATTCTAGCTTAATCTTGATCAAAAATTGACTCTTAGATACTGTTTCGTTTTCCCTCGAATTTTCGGTATTTTAAATGTAATATTAAAATAAACAATTTATTTATCTAGAATTTTGGAATATATAGTGGTAATACAGGCACAGTCAGTTCAGTTAACAGTAAAAATATAAATACTACAATATCCTTTAAAAAAATCCAGTCAATACAACATTAAAACAAATTATAAAATGAAAAGGAGCAATACCACACTGTGAACCAATTTTTTTGTTAATTATACTACAAAACCCAAGATTATTATTTCTTTGTGTGAACTAGTTTTTTTTAATGATATTCAAATGAAAACATCAACCCAATGAGACTGAACAACAACTTGACAGAACAGCTAGCATTGCCAACTGCATTGTGTAAGTGTAACGGACTACTTTGTTACTATTATTTAAATGCCAAATAGAATACCTACTGTTCAATGATCGAAGAATTTTTATTATTAACTTGGGTATTTTTGCCAAAAACACGTTATTATAAAAGCTCTCTTGGACGTTCAACTGATTCAAATTAATTTTTATATTAGATTTTCCTCAAAAAATGTACGAGAAAATTTTGTGCGATATGAACTTATTCAAATGCTTAAAACAGAAAACTGAATTTTTAAAAATTCTGTATTCAATGTTTTGTTTTAAATTTATTATTATTAGAATATAGTTTTTTGCTATATAAAACGAAATATAATTTTGAATTACGTATTAGATCTTCCCTCCACAAGAAATAACGTACCTAAATGGTGATAAAAATAATGATGATTTTATATATTTATGTATTAGGAGTTCAGTTGTTGGATGTCTATGTATTAAAAAAGGAAATTAATTAGGAATTAGAAATTAGCAATCATAAAACCATCGGTAATCTGCATAATGACTAGCGACTCTTGTCGCGTGCCTAAAATATTCTTAACGACGTGTTAATTGGTCTAGAAGTATCCCTGGAATATTTAAAATAGTTTAATAATTTTAACCACAGCTTGCATTTATTTCCGCATTAAACTCTATTTGCATGCTAATGAAATTTTAGATTTTGTTTTAAATCTATAGAAACTAAGTTCAACAATCTTTCTTAAGTTTGCTAAAACAACGTCTTCATTTTTCCATATAGAGGTATTTTACTTTACTTTATAAAGTAGCAAAAGTATTAATAACATTTATATCAATAAAATTTTCTTTCGGAAGATCTTATATCATTATATTGTTGTTTCAAAATGTAACTTTTTCTAAAAGGTTTGTGTTTTAAATACAATTTTGTTCAATTAATATTTATTTAATCAATTTGCAAGGATCCCTCTTGAAATAGCAACCCTAAACTAACGTACAAGATAGTGGAGATCTTAACCATCGTGGGTACTTTTCCGTTGGTCTTTGGAAAAGCTGATGTTAGAACAACAAGAATACAAGATGTATCTTTGATTATTATTATTATATTATTTAATAATTTTAATGTTATGTGGTTTTGGTTCCGAACATTGGGAAATACCTTTTTAGTTTTGTAGACGATTATTATTTATTACCAGCTGTTTAATAATAATACAATGCCAAATTTAAACATAAAATTTTCAAAATATCAACGATATATTTAAGTTTTCTAACTGAGAAGGCTTTGAAAACAAACAAGTTTAATATTTAACATTATTAGAAGCGTGTTAACAGAAATCAAAAATGGTTCTTTACTCAAATGAAGACAAATACAGTTTAATAAAATGTTTTAATCTAAGACCTATCCAAAGGGCAAACTGGAGTATATAGTGGTATTTAGAACATAACTCACTACGAATATAAAGTAATATGAAAATAGTAGAAGAATACTAAATACATAGGTAATGTTTAGAAAACAATTTTATATAGTAAACCGATCGAACAATATATACATATACATTTAAAATTTTGCTTTAATGTATTAATAAACCTATTTTGACGTCAATTTTTCCCATATACCTACAGCAAATGTTTTTGGTACACGTTGTACTTATGTGCGCAAAATATGTAATTTCTGTTAACCTACATATAGAATAAGTACTAAGTGGTTTCCAGAAGTTGTGTGCGTTTTGTTCTCCCGAAAGTGTTTTTATTTCAAAACTTCTCCGACTCGGCATTTTTACACAGCATTTTTCTATTAATTCTATAAGCTTAAAAGAGTTTTAGTGAAGCAGCCGAGTTTTGCTCTTTTAACCATAAAGATTATTGAGTTTTTACAACACAAAGTTAACACATGTATATTGGGAAGAGTGGCGTGAAAATCCGTTTTAAATTTTGAGCTTCGAGTGTTGCTGTGAATGTAAACATGAAATGCTTATAGAAATGGAATTAGATATTTTTTCAAATCCTTACACACTACGTATTTTAAAAATAAATAACAGAAGTAATATTCTCCAGAAATTTATGTAGAATAGTTTTTCATGAAATCTATCATTCACGTTAAATGAAATACTAAATTAATTAAATAAAACAAACATTTTGAAATAGAAGCGCAATATTATTATAGTTTTTTTACCAGTAAGTATAAAAACTCTGATATTATTATTAAAATTGTTAAATAATCCAATCATTCAAAGATACATGCTGTATTGTTGATGTCCTATTATTATCCTGACAAAGACCAATCAAGTAAAAAATAGCTGCCACTAAGAAATTTTTTGTTTGCACATTTTACTTCGGATTGTTTCATCACGAAATTTCTCTTCTCGTATAAAATTGAAAATAGTATAGTTTGTGGCTTTTAGGACAATCATCGTCAGCATGCCTTTGTATTATAGTTGTGATTATCATAATTATGTCTAAATTTTTTAATATGCCGTGAATGTTAAGTAGAGACTCTAGTATCTATAAACAAGATAATGGAAGAATTTTTAATTTTTTAAATAAAGAAAGGCTGACAATGAGCACTTGATGTATAATTACTAATGAGACGTATGGCCCATTTCTGCAAACAAAGAGCTCTCTTAAACGATGTTGAATCTATTTATTGGATCTATTATAACTGTTTATCTGTCTAAAAAGATATTTGCCCTTTTTACTATTTTTTTTTAAAACACATATACAGGGTGTTTTAAATGAAATAGCAAAAATGATACCAGTGAATGTAGAGCCAAAAAGAAGAAGATTGAAGTAAAAACACCTTATATGAAAGTTGCACCCCTGAGACGATATACCCTCTTAAAGGAGGGGATTGAAATTCACATTTTAATTTTTTTCTTTAAAATGAGGAATGCTAGAGAGACGAAACTTGGTACCAGCATCCTACTAATAAAGAGACAACTTTTCAATATTTGTTCGATCATTGGCGTATTTTATAAAGGAGTGAAACAGTCAACCCCATTGCAATATTTTATTAGAAATTTTTTATACGAGGTAAATTATTTATTTAAAAATATTTATTGAGAAGACTGATTTATTACGCAACTTTTTTACCTCTTGTAATGTTTCGATAAAACCGATAGTTTTTTAGTAAAAAAATTAGATGCGTCATCGTTCACTAAAGGGGTAATTGCGAAAATTTGTAAAAATAAATTAGGCGGAACTCATAAGTCATAACAAATAAACTGTTAATTATCATATTAATAAATTGACACTTTCTGTCAACCAATAATTAGTACAAATTGATTAATTTATTATCAGAATCTTATGGCAAATAATATTTATACCAATGACGAATATGTCGACATGCTCCAAGTGTTTTTTGGATCCAGAAAAAATAGTAACGCTGCAGTAAGGTGGTACAAGCACAAGACAGGTGTCCAGGCAATTGCAAGTTTCTCACAGTCTTGTGTGGAATGTAGCTCATGAAAATCTTTTATACCCTTTTGACCATCAACCCGTGCAAGAATTGAATGACCCTGATTTACCTAACCGCGTGGATTTTTGTCAATGGTACATTAATATTTCCAGGCATGACTTAAATTTCCTAATGAATACACTTTTCACCGATGAAGCAAATTTTCCTAGAGTAGGTGCAGTAAACATTCATAATGTTCATCATGGTCGGAAGAAAATACTCATGAAATATTTGTTTCAAGATGTCAACATAATTTCAATTTAAACGTTTGGATGGGAATTGTAGGAAATACTCTAGTAGGTCCTTTTATTCTTCCACACAGGCTTGGGGCGGCCGAGTATCTTAGATTTTTGAACGAAAATCTTCCAACATTACTTGAGGATGTACCCCTCGCTACACGTCAGGTGATGTAGTTTACTCAAGAGTACATAGTACACTTGCCGTTAGAGAATGGTTAAATTTAAATTACCCGAATCGCTAGATTGGTCGTAGCCGTGATGCCCCTGTTTGTTGGCCTGCACGTTCACCTGACCTAAGGCCTACGGATTTCTTTTTGTGGAGACACATAAAAAGTATTGTTTATGCCACTCCTGTTGCCTCCTTAGAAGAACTACGCTTGAGAATATTTCAGGCAGCAGATGACCTTTGCAATAACCAAGAACTGTTTGTGCGAGTGCGTTATAACTTCAACAGACGTACTAGGTTATGCTTACAGCAAAATGGAAACTATTTTGAGAATATTCTTTAATTTAATTTTGCATTTCTTGTTTTTCGTTTGTATTACATTTTATTTCAGATAAATAACTTTACCTATTACATGTCCCATAGTCATAAGTTATCAAATATTTTTCATTAATTAATAGCAAATTATTCTTAATGTTATTATTAAATTACCAGCTTATTGACAGAAAGTATCAATTTATTAATATGATAAATAACAATTTATTTGTTATGACATCCGCCTACTTTATTTTTACAAATTTTCGCAATTACCCCTTTAGTGAACGATAGCGCATCTATTTTTTTTACTGGAAAACTATCGGTTTTATCGAAAAATTGCAGAAGGGAAAAAAGTTGCGCAATAAATCAGTCTTTCCAATAAATATTTTTAAATAAATAATTTGCTTCATATAAAAAAATTCTAATAAAATATTGCAATGGGGTTAACTGTTTCACTCCTTTATAAAATACGCCAATGATCGAACAAATATTGGAAAGTTGTCTCTTTATTAGTAGGATGCCATAGAAAATATAGTACTAACGTAGAATGAAATGTCCCTAATATTGCCACTAAACCGCGAAACAGCGCCACGTAACGTTTTGGAAGCTTACTACTACTTAGCTCCTAATGAGTAGGCAACACTTTATACTTTGTGAACTGATTACAGCGCCATCTATCGTATGGAAACGATTTCTCACTTATATCCTCTATATTATTTTAAAAATTTTAAAAGTAAACCCTTATACAAATAGGAATAGTCAAGTGTCAATACTTTTGAGAACAGATTATTTAGTTAAACAGAAAATGTAGTGAAAAACTAATATTCAGTACCTTTCTAATTCAATACTGCTTTGATAACGAAACTAGAGGTTTCAGAAACGTCAGTGTTATTGTGATGTGTATTTGTTTTTCCAGTGCGTAACCAGACTTATACATGTAGATGTATGTCTCTGGCATCTCATTATTAGGCAAAAGTTTTCAGTATTGACACTTGACTGTCCCTATCGGTACAAGGGTTTATTTTTCCAGTTTTTTTTTCTTCAAACTATGGCAAAATATCCAAATTATAACAAACATTTATAATGCCACAAATAAATACAGACAATTTCTTCTTATTTATTATTTTATTATATTATAGTATTTTTAAAATTTTGACATTTGCCAAGATATACTTAGTAAATGGTTTTGATAAGGAAATAAAACATTTTTTAATAATTTTAAGTTTATTTTGTATCTACAAGAAATCCTAATTGATTTATACAGAATGTTGTTATGCATATACTATCTATTAAAACAATTTCTTGTTATGTATTTAATTGTCGGTAAAAACGACAACAATTTAATTCATTTGCTTCATAAACTTGATAAGTTGGCAAGTAAGCTGTAAAAATATAAAAATTATGCATGAACTGTTATAATAATCTCACTTTCCGGAGAGTATAACCGAATATTTGTACAATATTGGGTTAAATTCAATAGTTCATATAGTTTGGAACTTTCAAACCTAGAAAACTTAATATTAACAGTATATTTTCTATGTCTCAAACTGAATAAAGAAAGCAATTCACCACCATTAAAAATTTTGTAAGCATCTAAGTATCAGGTTTCATAAAATATTAGTTGGAATTTATCATCATACACATAATTATTTTTATCTATATTTAACTTAAATAATAGGTAATTTCAAACATGCACATTTTATGTGGACTGTTTCTAATCGATTAATACAAGTAACATGAGTATGAGTGTCCACATAATGTTGGTAAAGATATAGGTTTGGTTTTTTAATAAAACTATATAACTTAAAACTTACACATCGTATTCCCAGTATAATATAATAACAAATAGAAAACTCTTAAGCACTAAATAATTATAAACACAATTCTTGCAATACTATAATTTACAATTTTCAGAGGATAACCTAAGAAACCAAAGACACAGAATTATATTCTGTGCCAAAGATTTCAAATACGTGCAAAGTCCAAACTGCATTACCAACCAACCCAAAATGACAGGGTTAGCATTCTCTGCGTCATCTTTTATTTTGGAAGCTAACTAACATGTGGCGCCGCCATGACAGTTTCATTATTCATATTTTAGATTTCATTCTACGTTAGTACTATATTTTCTATGGTAGGATGCTCATACCAAGTTTCGTGTCCCTAGCATTCCTCATGTTAAATTAAAATGTGAATTTCAATCCTTTCCTTTAAGAGGATATATCGCCTCAAGGGTGCAACGTTCATATAAGGTATGTTTACTACAATCCTCTTATTTTTGGCTCTACATTCACTGGTACCATTTTTGCTACTTCATTTAAAAACACCCTGTATTTTATTACTAATTCTCTCATATTCTTATATTCTAATTATTCGGCATCGAGAAACATATGTTTTTAAAATGAATACTAATAATAATAACTAATAATCAAAAATATTATTACTTTCCAAATATTATTAGGTATTACTATGAAAATATTACGGAAATTTGTAAAGCATTTCTGTATATGCTATTCATTTCTGGGTCAAAATCAAATATTTAAAGGGCCAATTAATTTTCGAACTTATCAAGGGATTTGTAAAATAAATCTAAATATATATAAATAATAATAATAATAAAATAAATAAATATAAATGCTGCCATCAAACCAAATCGTTCCGAGACTCCACAAAAACTCGTATGAGAAAAGTTGACGAAAAGGGAATGTCAGGATTGCGAAGGAATCTCCCTCAAACAAACAATTCTAAGACATTTCGCGTTCGGACAGATCAGGGCCTCGTAAACATGCGTGACAATACTCAGGGCAACTGCCTGTCACATGCATCGGAAAATCTGGGGTTATCTCTAGCCAAAGAAAAAGTCAAAGTCTGCGAGTTGTAGTACCTATATATATTCAAAATGCCTCCATCATTTCGAACTATTAATCGATGCAAATAAAATCGTCTTTACAAATTCTTACCATAATATTATCATTTTTTGTTCACATAATTTTGCATTTTGGAAAAATTTAGGATGTTCAGAATAGGTTGACACCGCTCGATTGTGAGATCAAAATAATATGACTGACCAATTTACCTTATACTAAAATAAGCGTTTACTGAGATATAACAGATCTGTTATGTAACATATCCTTGAAATTTTAAGGGCTACTAAAATTATTTCAATGTTGAAAATTAAGTCTTTAAATTTAAAAATGGCAATTTAGGCATTATATGAAGTTGTTGGTTGTTGGTGAAACTTAATTGAGGATTTGTTATTTGAGGTTTATATTAGGTATAACAAAAATAAACCTACTTAGAATAATTTCATCTTATATAATAATCAGCAGTATTACTGAAGAAAAAGAGGTAAATGGATTTTTCATTTACCTCTTTTTTTATTTAAATACGCTTCAATAACGATGTTGCAGAATTAATATTTGTAATGTGACGCAGGGGTAAAGAAACATTACATAACCAGTTCATTCAAAATGAGAGGCAAACTGCTTGAGATGTGTAAGACAAAAGAATCATAAAAATCTACACAATTGTTCGTAAAATCGTGGTCAGAACAAATTGTATAAAACTTCCATACAATATTGTTTGAAAATTTGACAAAAGCTACAATTTCTCTGTAATATTTTAACAATTGTAAAAATAACCGTAGTGTAAATGTCGAATTTTCAAACAATTTGTTCCTGTCACGATTTTAGGAATAATTCTGTGAATTTTTATGACAATGTTTTTCCACGTGGGAATTGCTTGGTCTTAGATATTGTTAGGTATTGCAAAGTATTAGGAGGGAATTGCTATGGCATTATGGGCATTTGTAAGACATTAACGACCACTAATATGCTCCTCACATGTGTGGTGCGCTTGCACTAGTAGTAGTGTTTACTAAAGCACTATAAAGCATTATTTAAGAATTTAACGACATTAGATACAAAGTGGATATTAGTATATAACATTTCATTCATCAGTTTGCCGCTCACTTAAAACGTCTTGTTTATCTAAATTTCTATGCGATTGGGATCTGTTGTGGAGTTACAACTCCAATTTCTAGAAAATATAGCGAAGTTCATTTGTTGTGATAGTCACCAGACATAGAGGAGTAGCTTTTTCTCACAATACCATTAGTTAAAAGTTTATTCTATTTAGTGCGATACTAACCATTTGACACCTACATATCAGCAGCTTACTTTGTGTCAATAGGTAGAATGACTCGCACTAGTAGGCGTTAAGTAGTAGTGACATTATGGTATGATATATATTTTATAGGTTATGTCTCATCCACACTGTAATGGATTTATTTTATGTTCTTCAAGAAAGTGCATGATGAATTATTTTATTTTTATTTTACTGTTTTAGGTGCCTGAGATACTGCATTAAACATAATGTATCCTTAATTATCTTCTTAATGTTATACATAAAACTCATAACTCTTATACACAGTCTTATACACAGATCAACGACTAACTAGTTTTAGAGGTTGTTATAATAAAACAAATAAACATCGGTGATATGAATCGCTCTTGAATTAATCCCACTTTGGTCAATTTCATAGTAATTTAAACAAAAAATAATAATAATAATTTTCCTTTCCTCTCTTTTCCATTTAAAGGATTAATTTTTATTTAATTTAATTTTTTATTATTATTATTTTATTAAAATTAGATTAAATTTAAACAAAAAAAATTTTTTGTTTAAAATACTATGAAATTGAATTCAAGACCGATTTTCTCAGAAACCGTTAAAGATAACGATTTGAAACAAGAGTACCTTTTTAACGTAAAACAGTTCGGGAAAACGGAATTTGCTGTCCAATTTGTTAAAAAGTCAAAGATGAAAAAGTTACACACGCAAAGTACCAAGGGCCCCCCCGTACCCACCCCAATGGACCTTGTGGAAATAAATGGATTAGTCCATCAAATTGCTCATCAAAATTTAGCTGTGTATATCAAATTTCATTCATTTATCACAACGCGATTGAGAGATATTGCAAAAAAATGATTTGCGTTCCTCCCTCTTCAATGGGTCCCTGTGCCCTTAGGAAGCATTTCCGGACCCATGTTCATATGAACTTTTTTACTTAGTTTTGATCATAGAATCGGCCTGTTCAGGGTTGGCAGCTAATTATGAGACGCCCTATATATTTCAATATTCTGAAAATAATGCGGATAATTTCAAGGCACGTCCCTGCTGCGGTAAACTGTTACAGTAGTTCCGATAACTTATAGGCTTATGCTTTTCTTGGAATTCTATCTCAACAAATATTGCACGCTGTATCAATGATGCCTATGTTGCCAAATGTTTTGTAGTATATTTTAAAGGGTTCCTTTAAAACATTTTGTACATATACCGACAGGAGTTTCCGGTTAAAACAATTTTAGAATTATACCGAGTGTCGCGAAATTAATGCAACAAAATTTGGGAACCTATATTTTTTTATTTTTGCGAAGTGGTCTCCTCTTCGTCAGCTACTTACGATTAACACGTAGAATTTCATACGAATCACGAGTCACGATAAGCATTTGATTACATTTTGATTTTTATCTCGAAAACATTGCGTTTTACGAAAAAATATCAATCGACGAAAAAATTCAAATATGCTACCAAATTGTTTTGTTTTCAAAGGCAAGGGCACCCACGAAAAAGTGTCTTAAGGGTGTTTCCGTATCACTATCACTATCAGATTCCACATGTCATAAAAAACCCTGTGTACCAAATTTAGTGATTTTTGTACGGCAGGATTCTCTACTTATAGGGGCGGATTTCAGAAAGCTATAGCTTCGAAAGAGAGAGCCACTTGGAAAAAAAATACGAGTCCTCTAAATTTGCCTTAAGAATCTGTGACCAAATTTTGTTGCATTAATTTCGGGACGTCCAGTATAAAGAAAAATTCATGGTATCACATTCGGCGGGCTATAACCCAGTAGTAGGCGTTAACTTTTATATAAATTGGTCAATTTATTCAACCATTCATGAATTATTTTGATCTCAAGAGTTTGTGATTAGCGATATTCTACCTTTTTTGAGACATCCTGTACGCCTATTTAGTAAAATATTAAAATTAGTATGTTAATTTGTACCTAAACGTTGGCGAAAATATTCATACCTGTTATTTAGAGGTCTTTGCTGGAATTTATGATGACAATTTAACTTTATAATTAAATCAAAATTGCAAACCCTGCCGTTAGCCGTTTTATTAGAGTAAGCGTGGCTAATTAAAATGCAACATTGTGCATATGAAGCAGAACTCTTTTTAAGCTAATATCAGAAAATTTCGAGTTATAGCCACTAAACTGCGGCAAGTTTACGGCAAGGGATAGTATCATCGAGCTTATCAGAGTAAGAAGAACTATAAAAGTGCAACATTGTTCTGTAAGTTGTTCTTCTATTGACTATGACTCAAGGATTTTACGACCTGTTCAATAAACACTTCTCACGGCAATGCATTTGATAGACGGATCTTATGTTTATGGTATTCAACAGAGCGTTGGTACATGCATACTGAAAATTGATTCTAACTTCAACTCATTTACAGCTGCTTAAAGTTTCACTTCTCTTCAGTAGTCAATAAATAACGTTTCAAAATAGTAGAATATGGATTTTATAGCTAGCTTGTTTTTATAGAACTTTACATTTCTTTGCTCATAAATTAAACTATATAATTTTCATGTACCCAATTGTATTATTGTAATCAATGTATTAATGGAAATACACAGGGTGGCCAAATGAAAACGAAACAGAGCCATTTTCAGGAACTGCGTCAAGATTGTAGAAAAACGCTCAGACCCGTCGATTTTAGATTAAAGAGGGAGACATTCTCTGCTGGTATTTTTGACTCCGCCAATTTCATCCCCAAATATTTAAACAGCATTGGGGGTTGAGTAATATTTCTTTTGACAATCCTCTTTCCAACAGACTTTAAATTTTATAATTCCGCCCAATACTTATTAAGAATTTTGATTTTAAAGTTGAAACTTATGTACAAACAATTAGTAACGGTAAAAATGTCAGTAATTCGAGATAAGTACGCCAATGGTATAAATTTAGTATTTCTTGCTTTACATTGGTTTTTGGCGATTTGTTATCACTTTCGTCAAAAAAAACACAATTGTAAAAAAACAGAAATGAATGCTATACACACACAATGAACGTGAAATTAGTGTGAAAATTATTTAATCGTGTCTTTGAAAATTAAACACTATGGTTTATTCCACTGCGGAAAGGGTAGATATCATTTCGCTTTACTTTATAAACAATAAATGTGCCAATAGAACAGCTCAGCTATTTAATGAACAACATCAAGATCGACATGTCAGGAGGAAGTATGTTCTAGAGTTAGTAAAAAAATTTCAAGAGACAGGGAACGTAGCCAATAAAAAACGAGAAATTGAAAAACCTATAGTTAATGAAGCTAGTGAAGTTGCAGTTTTGGGAC
>NW_019416410.1:208861-225557 GCF_000390285.2 Anoplophora glabripennis
AAGCTTCCGTTTCTTTGACCCCCCATTTCCAAACAACATTTTTTTTTAGTAAATGGAGCAGTGGTACAATTAATTCTGAATAACTCGCGCAAAATCGGGAGTCATAATTTATTAACCCTAGAAAAGATTTTAAATGTCTAACATTACGTGGTTGAGGAAATTCTTGAATCGCAGATACTCTTTCTGGATCCATCCTAATACCCATTGGTGACAATATATGCCCCAAAAAATGTACTTCCGATCTGGCAAATTGCGACTTCCTTAATTTCACCGTTATCCCGGCTTCACGAAATTTCTGAAAAATAGTCTCTAAGTGCCGTAAATGAATATCTGGGTTTTCTGAATAGATCAATAAATCATCTACATACGGAATGACAAACTCTCCCACCTCGGGACCTAATATTTTGCTTAAACCCCGTATAAAACTACCCACTGAAGTAGATAACCCGAATGGTAGTACCAAAAAAACATAGGTATGTCCCTCATAACTAAATCCCGTAAATGTTTGACAGTCTTGAGCTATTGGGATTTGCCAATATGACGCTGATAAGTCTAATGTACTAAGACATTGCCCGGCAGTGAAGTCGTAGCACAATTCGCTTGGATTTGGTGGAACCACATGGTCCTTGACCATTCTCTTGTTTAGGAAACGGGCATCTAAGCATACTCTGATCGCACCATCTTTTTTTTTAACTGTGACTAAGGGACTCACGTATTCCGTTTGTTGTTGTCGAATCACGCCCCACTCTAACATTTCTGCTATTTGACAGCGAACTATCTCTCTATACGCGTACGGGATGGGATACGATTTGCAATAGAACGGCGAATAATCGTGGAGAGTTATCTCGTGTGTATACTTATGAGTTAGACCAGGTTGGTCCGAAAAAATGTCATTGTACTTACATAATAATTCTATTAACTTCTTTTTGAAGCAAACAATTGTTCACGCATGTCAACGTACCTTTCACGTATCAGTCACAAATACGCCTTCATCAATTCCAGCCACGAGTTGGACGCCAAAATGCAACCTGCCGCCTTCGTTGCAGCTTCAGGGACGTGGGGTAGGTTCTTGGGTGGAATCTAAGAAACGATTGAACTTAAAATAAGATATAATCTTCAATTAACTATCGAACATATTCACAAATACAAAAACATAACATATTACGGCCAGCTCACTTGCCAGCGCTTCCTAACTATGCTACTGTCCGCTGGTAACTGCCACTCCGTCCCTCCAACGTCGTCGGGTACCCAGTACCACCCCACACTACACTTATTCAATCCCCCCTTCGTTCCCGCACTCATTTCTAGACTACAGGGTGGGCTTGCTACAAAGCTTGAAAAAAACTTTATTTTTATTTTCTATAAAAGTTCCTAGCATCAAACCTAAACGAGTTATGACGAAAATAATGTTGATCCGTATATTTTTCGGCGACAAAAAACGTGTAAATCACCCTTAATTACCACCCTTGTTGAAAATAATCGTTACCACTATACAATTTACTTTATTTATGTACTTTTAATATGCTCTAGATATTTGACCGGTTTAAAGTGTTTTTGAAAACAGTTGTGCTTGAAGTGAAAAATTTATTTTTATATTTTTGGGAAAGATTGTCTTTTTTTCAAAATGACTCAAACACTATTAATGACACGCAAAATTTTGTAGAGTACAAAATTTTAGGTTTTGCTCTTTTGAAAATTTTTTTTTTCTGTAGGATAAAAATTAAGTAAGTTATGTCCGTTTAAAGTTTGCATGTGTTCGTTACATAGCAACTTGTTTAAGGTCTTTCAGTTAAACCCGTACAAAAATAAGGGCTATGAAAATTTAACTTATTTGATCTTATAGCCCTTGAAGAAACCTACAAAATGGTTTTTTGGGCTTGATAGAATCAAAACTAAGCGAGTTATGGGTAAAAAACCAATGACATATTTTTGCAGATATCACAACACCTATATTGAAGCATTGATGAATACACATTATAGCTATATTTTAGGAATAGAAATAGGAATTTTAGGAATAGGATAGAAAAGGAAGACGAGAGTGAAAAGGATTTTTGATTATTTATGTTATTTGCAATAAAAAAAATTTTGTTATAAAAATAAAAAAATTAAAATCCACATAAAAATAAAATTCTTTTTTCCTATTTTTGATTACAAATTTTAATCAGTAAGGTTTTTTAAGGTTTGAAAATAAAATAAATAAATACATTACATTTTAAATAATTGTATTATATTAATTAAAAAAAAAATTTTTACTATTGTTCGGTTTTTTTTGCAAGGGGTGGTTTTTATAAGGGTCTAAACTTATAAATAAATAATAAAAAATTAAAACATCACTATATGATCAAATTATTTCAACCTATTACATGCTCGAATATACAGTTCTATAATTATTTTCGAATAGGGGTAGTTTTCACCCCTAAAAAATAAAAAGCAACNGGTGCATACACAGCAACCGGAAAAATTAAATGGGCTGGAATTTTTGGTGACCGGCTGATGGGTCCTTTTTTTCTATCTGGTAATTTGACAGGCCGAATGTATTTGCAATTACTGGAAGACGCTATTGACCCTGCCTTGACTGATATTATTGAAAATGTTCCAGAGTATGATGAAGATCATTTAATTTTTCAACAGGAAGGTGCTCCTCCGCATTATGCGTTAATTGCCCGTCAGTATTTGGACCAACGTATTCTACGGAATTGGAGTGGGAGAAGAGGCAGCATTAAGTGGCCTACACGATCACTGGATTTATCGCCCCTTGATTTCTTTTTGTGGGGATACCTAAAAAGTAAAATTTATAAAACACAGCCAGCGTCGTTGGAAGATTTGTGTCAAAGAATCGCCGACGAATGCCGTCGAATCACTCCGGAAATGCTTCGGAATGTGCGCGAACGTTTCGAACAAAATCTTTATTCTTGTATGGAAGCGGGCTGTCATCAGCTTGAATATTTAATCAACTAAGTAGTAAGTAAGCAACTATTGGGCGGAATTATAAAATTTAAAGTATGTTGTATAGAGAATTATAAGAGCTTTCAAAAGAAATATTACTCAACCCCCAATGCCATTTAAATATTTTGGGTTGATGATTACCCTTGCTTGGGGGTGAAAGTGGCGGAGTCAAAAATAGCAGCAAAGATTGTCCCCCGTTAATCTAAAATCGACGGGTCTGAGCGTTTTGCTACAATCTTGACGCAGTTCCGGAAAATGTCTTTGTTTCGTTTTCATTTGGCCACCCTGTATAATAAGAGCATATTATGTATTTAAACAGCATGATATACATAGCATAAATTATAAGAATAACAACTAGTCTAACAAGGATGTTGCAACAAACTTAATGGAGTGATTCTTCTTGACAAATTAAAAAAATAATACAAAATAAGGGTGATCTACATCTTCAAAATCGGTTCCTTTCGATTATACAGAGCCTTCATAAGCCACGTGACCGTCGATCATAGGTAACCAACAATACAGGGTTGCTACTATCAACTAAAAGTCCCCAAACCTCAGTGGAGTGATTGAAGGGGTTAGATATAATCAAGTAAAATTGTTTCTGAAATTATCACTTCACTTGTTAATTGCGAATTTTTACTATAAAAACAAAAAGAACAAGATGTGAGTCCATAACAATTTATTATTTTTTATATTATTACAAAGTAAAATAATACAGTTATTTTTTTTCCTGTAGGTGAAATAATATTATAAAAATGGTTACATTAATTTGCAAACTATTGCTTTAATAATATTACTTTGCTGCAATATAAAATAAATTCGGACTCATAAATTAGTAAGCCAGAATGTCATATTCGGATAAAAACGTTTCGCATTATATTCAATATGGTGTTTTTTACTAGACCTATGCACAAATCTACTCTCCTGTGCATATTTTCATATACATTTTGCAGCTGTTCTGTTATATTGTTAATTTCTCAAATAATTGCTGTCTTTAATTCTTCGATGTTGTACACTGCTGCCTTAAAAATCCGGTGACCTCGCTGGCCACAATCTAATCAGTCGATTTATCATAAAACTTTTCCAAAAATTGAATTGTTGCTCTTGCAGTATGTGCTGTTGCCCCATCTGGTTGAAAGTAACCTACTCACAACACACTATCAAGTAATAGTGCTAAAATTGTCCTAAAATAGGGCTTCGGTATCTTCGAGATTTGATATAGAGAAAAATTAGGCCTTATTATACGTATCATTGATATCCCTACCCACTTTAAAGAGATCTGAACTTTTTTCTAGAAATATATGAGGATTTTCTTCAGCCTGCAAGTTTTATAATTTTGATCATTTTACATAATCTGATATATGAAACCATGATAGTGAAATATTAGTGAAATAAGATGAGTTCAATAAATTTTTATTTATATTTCTATAAACCACTCACAGTACTGTAATCGCTTCCCGTAATATCTGGGAAGCTAGTAGGTAATTCCTGCACAACAGTTACCTTGAACCGAGTCCTAAAATAAAAATTTTTGGATATAAACTATAATTCA
Organism: Anoplophora glabripennis; assembly: GCF_000390285.2. Classification (NCBI taxonomy): domain Eukaryota; kingdom Metazoa; phylum Arthropoda; class Insecta; order Coleoptera; family Cerambycidae; genus Anoplophora; species Anoplophora glabripennis. The sequence goes on from NW_019416410.1 coordinate 213,360, forward strand.
ATCTCAATTTTAAATGAAAATTTCAAAGTTAATATATTATAGAGATCTAGTCCAAACCGAATTTGAGATTATTTGCACAAACTTAACAAAAAAAAAATAGCCTGTTTGAGTAGACAACTTTGATACAGATTTTGTAGGACTTGATTTATTTATATATCGCTATATTAGTCCAGTCCCATTTTCCCGTATAATTTTGCCAAACAGCACCACTTTTCATAAAAATTTGAATTTAGGTTCTACTTACCTTGTACTCAAAGTTGACATTGTACCGAGAGTTGCTTTTACCTTATGGGTGGATGCCACCCCTTCTCGGGGTGAAAAATGTTTTATTGAAAATAACTCCGGTAATGGATATATTGACTAATTTTAAGCAAGTTTTGTTCTATAAAGTTTTTTCTGAAAGTCAATACTTTTCGACTTATTCGCGAGTGAAAGTATAAATTTTTAACCAAAAAAAAAAACACTTTTTCAGACGGTTTTTCGCGAATAACTCAAAAAGTATATATTTTATCCAAAAAATCCATCTTATAAAAATGTAGCTTAAACAACAAAAAGAATGGTGTATTTATGGTGTCTGTAGACCCAATACAAGCGGAGTATTAGCTTGTTCAAGGTTGCTTCTTATTCGTCAAACACCAAAATTGAAAGTTTGAACGTGAAATAACCAAAAACTAATGCATTTTTCAGGGAATACTCATGGAACCTTTTTTAAAGCTGCAACCTGCCGCCTTCGTTGCAGCTTCAGGGACGTGGGGTAGGTTCTTGGGTGGAATCTAAGAAGCGATTGAACTTAAAATAAGATATAATCTTCAATTAACTATCGAACATATTCACAAATACAAAAACATAACATATTACGGCCAGCTCACTTGCCAGCGCTTCCTAACTATGCTACTGTCCGCTGGTAACTGCCACTCCGTCCCTCCAACGTCGTCGGGTACCCGGTACCACCCCACACTACACTTATTCAATCCCCCCTTCGTTCCCGCACTCATTTCTAGACTACAGGGTGGGCTTGCTACAAAGCTTGAAAAAAACTTTATTTTTATTTTCTATAAAAGTTCCTAGCATCAAACCTAAACGAGTTATGACGAAAATAATGTTGATCCGTATATTTTTCGGCGACAAAAAACGTGTAAATCACCCTTAATTACCACCCTTGTTGAAAATAATCGTTACCACTATACAATTTACTTTATTTATGTACTTTTAATATGCTCTAGATATTTGACCGGTTTAAAGTGTTTTTGAAAACAGTTGTGCTTGAAGTGAAAAATTTATTTTTATATTTTTGGGAAAGATTGTCTTTTTTTCAAAATGACTCAAACACTATTAATGACACGCAAAATTTTGTAGAGTACAAAATTTTAGGTTTTGCTCTTTTGAAAATTTTTTTTTTCTGTAGGATAAAAATTAAGTAAGTTATGTCCGTTTAAAGTTTGCATGTGTTCGTTACATAGCAACTTGTTTAAGGTCTTTCAGTTAAACCCGTACAAAAATAAGGGCTATGAAAATTTAACTTATTTGATCTTATAGCCCTTGAAGAAACCTACAAAATGGTTTTTTGGGCTTGATAGAATCAAAACTAAGCGAGTTATGGGTAAAAAACCAATGACATATTTTTGCAGATATCACAACACCTATATTGAAGCATTGATGAATACACATTATAGCTATATTTTAGGAATAGAAATAGGAATTTTAGGAATAGGATAGAAAAGGAAGACGAGAGTGAAAAGGATTTTTGATTATTTATGTTATTTGCAATAAAAAAAATTTTGTTATAAAAATAAAAAAATTAAAATCCACATAAAAATAAAATTCTTTTTTCCTATTTTTGATTACAAATTTTAATCAGTAAGGTTTTTTAAGGTTTGAAAATAAAATAAATAAATACATTACATTTTAAATAATTGTATTATATTAATTAAAAAAAAAATTTTTACTATTGTTCGGTTTTTTTTGCAAGGGGTGGTTTTTATAAGGGTCTAAACTTATAAATAAATAATAAAAAATTAAAACATCACTATATGATCAAATTATTTCAACCTATTACATGCTCGAATATACAGTTCTATAATTATTTTCGAATAGGGGTAGTTTTCACCCCTAAAAAATAAAAAGCAACCCCCGGCGCAGGGTCAACTTTGGAATTGAAGTAAGTAGAACCTAAATCTAAATTTTGGTGCAAATCGGTGCTGTTTGGGAAAATTATATAGTAACGCTGTATTTTACCTTCAATGACTGGACTATATATTATCGATGACATTTTCTTAAGTACAAATTGGTCTACCCGTAGAATTTTCGTTTGGTTTCAAATTTTTTGACAATAACTCATTTCCGGTTTAAAAAACTGTCATAGTTAATTAACGCTTGTATCTGGAAATTCCTTCATAAATTGCTCAATATAAGAATGCAGAGTATGTCCATGACCCATTTCCACCTCGAGTCCTACTTCGAAAATGAGCCATTACAGTAAAAACATTTTGTTCTGGAATAAAAGACGTAATGCATTCTGAAATAAATATATTATTAACTTCCAATTTTGTTTCTGTTACCACTTACAAGTAATCTGACGAAGTGTCAAAAAAGTTTAGCTGTGAAATATGTACGACTAAAATGTAGCAAATAGGGCACACAAAACGATGGCAAAAAATGAATTTAAACGACACGTACGACCGCCGCTACTGAAAAATGCACCAATGTCAATTCAGCGTCATCGGTCATATAATGATTCGTTTACAATAAACAGTAACAAACCGTTGCGTCTAGACTCGAGATAATCCGATCGTTGATTGACTGAATGAAATGTGAAAAATTACACCAATCATCAGCCGGTAAAACGAAATGTTTAATTTAACCAAAATTTTATTGCCAACGCGAAGGAAATAAAATTACTGTTTCAAACAAAATTCCTAGTCACGTGACTTGTAATCATTTATGAAGGCTCTGTATGATTATTTAGCGGTAGAACAGATTTTAATCAGCTGCACAATAATAGTGAAGGATGCAGTCTCTAAACTTGGCAAAGATCAGTTCCATGATGATGGCAATCTACATATACAATTTTAATCAAATTTGATCACAAATGAAGGAAATTTAAGAGGTTTTAATGATCAAAATAATTTTTGATGTCATATTCTTCTTTGCAAACTATTGAACCATACCTACCTACTCTCAAGCTTTATTGGCAATTTTAGCCGCAAAAGTAAGATGTTTAAATCTGTTTTTACTTTAAAACTATAACTTTTTCGCAAACAGTAGGTTTGGGACAATTAACGGAAACTCTCTTTTTCATAAAGTCTGTCTGTCTATTTAGTATTTCTTAAGACTAAATTAAAATAAAAAATTCTATGATACTCTCTATTTGAAAACTTTAAGATTTTAGAACCTATATTTATATGAACCCTTTTGTTATTTTAAAGAGGAAAACCTTTCGCGAGTATTTGTAATAGGACTTTCCATATAAGGTAGCCTACTCGATTTCGCTTGAAACAAATGGTCAATGTTCCTAAACTTTTACAATAAATTGTACCCTTTTAAATAATATAAAACAATTATAACATAAACATAATAAACAATGACTTTTAAATACGGAGCAATTGTACACTGAAAGAAATGCGCTCTATTCTTTATTAGAATTCTAAATGCCATTATAAGAACATTGTGTGTACTACACTCAGCAAAAAAATTAGGAGAGCAGAAAAATTTCCAGATTTTTTCAGTGATTTTTAAAAAGTCGTATCTTCGTGAATAATGGTCGTATTGAGAAAAAAAAAGAAGCATCTTGAAGCTTGAAGATTCTAGTTTCGAAATATTTAGATGAATATTTTTTTTGAACATCACTCTCGGCGCAATCAAAAGAAATAATGCAAGGCAAAAATTTTACAATTTTTTTTCCAAAACTGCCCATGAGATCAGAATCTCATCTTTTTTCTGGCTTAATAAATGCCAGGGTCATTTAGCCTGATTCCTCAGCTTGAATTTGTTTTTTTTTTATTTTCTGTACAGCCAACGGAAGGTGGGTTTTAGAAACGTAATTCACTCTTCAAGGGCCTTTTGGTAATTTTGAGAATTTTTTTTATACTCAATATTAATTTGAAAAAGTGCGAAAATTAACTTTTTCTGCTGTTGTATGTTCTGTATGAGTTAAAAACATGTCATTTAGTTTTCATAAATTTATATTGCAGAACTGTAATTACAAGCAGATATTCTAATGTAAACATATAACAAACCTTCAAGGATTAAAATTGATGACAAATCCAATACTGTTTAGTTTATCTTCTAAGCACTGATACACCAGTATTGCACTATAACCCTTCCACTCTAAGAATGAAGGATCCCCTGAAAAGTTGACCTTATGCAAGAGCAAAACAAAAGGCAAGGGAATAGAATGTAAATTTAAGTGCGTTATCTCAGAAATGAAAATTTACGTTCAAGAGATTTTTTCTCAATATGAGTGGTTAAAGTGCTGAATCTTCTAAATTGACATGAATACATATAACAGAGTTTTAAAAGTATTACAATACTTTCTTTTAAAATCGCCATAATTTCTTTTATGGAGAACATTTACAGCAAGCTCTCCATCATAGACTTCTAAAAAAAATCTTAAAACACTTTACAGGCGAATACAGCTTTTATGCCACTATAAATGTGCCCTCCTGGCCCCTTTTCGTCGATCTTTTATTGCTTCCTGTGTGCACCTCTCTCCCTTCCAATTATCGACACTGTCACTTACGCCGACACAAAGCCAACGAAATTCAACCTACTCAAGGGTGAATTTACTAATGGTATGGCTCCTGCAATCTCCGGGGATTGATACTGCTGGGTGCTCACGTGTGATGAAATATTTAAGTGAATATCAAAACGGCCGAATTAAATCCTGAATGCCGGTGAAAGTGGATTTCGTTGGGAGTCGTTTAAGAGGATAAAATCTGTGTTGGTATTTAAATAACTAGGTGATGGGGAAGTATATTTTCAACACGAAAAAAAAGCGGTATAAAAAAGTTACTGTATTACTGTAGTAAGGATATTTTTCTGTATAGCGGTTGTGACTAGTTAACCGTCACTAAATGATATAACCAAAAGTAGTCTAAATTAAATATCTAATTCTTAACAATTATTTATGAGCCTTCAACGGTGGAATTCATTACTGTTTAAATTCGCTATTTGAGGTTCTAAAAACTTATAAAGTGCCTTAAATAACACCTATTAGGTTAGGTTATTATACAGGGTATCCCATAATTAATTGGACATTAGCTAAGGGGTGATATCAAAATACAGCGTTTGAGCCTAACATGCCTTAGCAAAATGTTACTCTGCGTTCTACAGCGTGTTTCATTAACTTTCTATCCAACAATTTTTTTTTAATATCTTGAAAGCTGTTCAACGGATTTCAATGAAATTAAAGGTACCTACATCTTCTAAAAGAATTTATAAATCATCTCTCAAAAAACTGAGATATGTTGCTCCGTCAAGTCTAGGTGGCAGTTCAAACGATCCCACAATACAATTCCGAAGATTGCCACACCAAACGTTTATTGAAAATTCATGTTGAATATGGTATTCTTGGAGAGCATGCGGATTTTCCATCGCATAGGTATGGCTGTTGCGCCAGTTAAACACATCTCTTTGAGTGAATGTGGCTTCATCAGTAAATAAAATTTTGTTGTAGAACATTGGATCCTCTAAACGAAACTGACCAAATTGGAGCCTTCCTGAGAAGTCCTGCGGTAAAAGCTGCTGGACTGGAGCAAAATAATATGGATACAGCTTTTCTTTCCGTGTTATTCTGGACACCGAAAATTTGCCATGGCTGCACCAACACATCTTGTGCTGGTTTCTGCGTCTTCGTAATACGGACTACAGTTTCACCCTCCATATTAGCATCAATTACTCTTGGCCTTCCCGCATTCCTAGTTTTGGGACAGAATGAGCCAGTTTCTCTTACTCTATCGTATAATAGCTTGAAAGTTTTATGGTTTGGTTGCCTTCTATCTGGATATAGTTCGAAATAACGCAGCGTTGCACTGCGAGAACAAAAATTTCCCTGGGCATACAGGCAAACCATATCCTCCATTTGCGCATTTGGAAAATCAACATGACGTGGCAATTTAGTACACATAACAATAATTAAATTGTTAACAAACAAACTTACTCAATATCACTGTAGTTTGACAAGATATGGTAAACAAATCCCCAGTTACACCTTAGCGTTGTTTTTAATACTAAAGCATACTTTGCAAAAAGTAAATACAGACCTATGCATCTCATTAAAAAATGAATGTTTAATTCGAAAACAATTTACTCTTTTTTACTTCAATGAAATTCAATGTCATTTCTTTATTTTTGTCCGCTTTATTTTGATGCCAGTTATCACCCCTTAGCTAATGACCAATTAATGATGGACACCCTGTATATATATTACCTTACAAAAGTTATATAACTATTTCCCTTGTATGTATAGAAACCCAATGACTTTCATGACTTCAGGACAGTTGGTATAAAAATTAATTAATTATAAAAAATTTTAAATCTTACAGTACTTGTACGTCAGTACACTATTCTTGATTTTACAATAAAAAGTTCGTCGGAACAGTAATAAGTGACTATTGTGTAATATAAGTAAATAAGCAGAATTGGGGGATACTTTACATGATAATGTTTCAGTTATGTACCTTGTGAATTTCTTTTGCAATTTTTCGTACACTGTGAAATTCGATATTATTTCTAGAAAATATTATTTTATAATAAATTTGTGCATTAATTTTGGAATTCATTTTAACAAAAACTTGATATAAACTATTTTTTTACTTTAAGCAATAAAAAAAATAAAATGAATTGTTTAGATATAGGCTAATACCTACATTTCATAATTACTGTGTAAAATTAGCGTCAGCATTTCTTAAACTATAGCAGCTATAGTCTGTTAGTAATGGCTGCTATAAATAACTAATATCCATCAATACAAGTTTTATAGATATATATTCTAAAATCTTTATGTAGTCATGGTGGCCTAGAATTATACAGGATGGTACAAATTAGTATGTCAAGCTGTGACCACATATTTTTTGGACTAAAAGAATGGAACTTTTATTATGCCACTTCTCATCTCGGACCAACAACATCAAAATCTTTGAAGAGTAAAAAAAATAGAATAAAGAAACTCTACATAAAAAGATCACTGAAACCATAGGCGTACTAAAAAAAATTGAGGGAGTCTATGGGTACTGCAACCCTCCTTTCCTAAATTCGCGCTCTGATATTTTGGACCAAAATTACACAGAAAGTGTGCCAACTTAAGATAAAAATATGTGCCAAATTCCAAGCAAATATCTTTAAAATCATCGGAGGTATTAATAAAAAATAATTTTTAAAATTTTGATTTTGGTACCCCGTATTTTGAAAATGGGGCTCCGAAGTGAAAAGTTGCATAAGAAAAGTTCCTTTATTTTAGTTCAAAGAATATGTGGTCAACGGCTTGACCTACTAATTTGTAACACCCTGTATCGCGAAGATTTACTTACATTGGTTGCTATATTTAATGTTAATTATGTATTTCAATACGTTGCTCTTATAAAATTAAAAGTATTAAAAGTAAATGCAATGGCTCTAACAATTACAACTGATTACTACTGTTACTCTTATTTAACTTAAGGTAACGACGCATGTGCGATTATATGACCAAAAAATAATGATTAGTAAAAATTATCAGAAATAATGGTCTATATAGAATTTCAATATAAACTTTCACAATTAATTTAATACATTTAAAATTAAAATAAAGAAAATGAACATAATCTTCACTTAAGTTAGTCTTCATGTATATTTCATTGCAACAAAATTCCAGGTGATGGAATGAAGATTGTTGCTCTTTATTTGTCACTCTACGTTGCCCTCGTAAATAGCCGGGTGTTAATAATATAAAGTTATTGTTATTCAGTAAACCGTAAATAAAAGGTGTCCCAAAAGTGATACCAGGATTTTCATTCCGAAGAGTTGGCAGCATTGTAAAGAGTCACATGTAAACACAAAATAAAATAGAGGGCTATACGATGGATGAGCTAGTGAAGATTGTGGAAACTCATTACAACTACGGAGAGTGTGTAGCTGAGACTATGCGCGAAATACGTGGACTTTTCGATAGGCGAAACGCTCCGAGTGAAACAACTGTGAAAAGATTAGTTGCCAAATTTGAACAAACGGGTTCGGTTACAGACAATAAAAAAAAACAGGCCGGTGGGTGATAGTGTGGGGGAAATTTCCGTAACCCCAGTGCCGTCTGTGACTGTAATTAAGATTTCAAAAAGCACAACGCAGCGAATTTAACAAAAGATTTCCATATGATCTCCATATGCATCCATTCAATATTCAGCTAACCCTGGTATTGAAACCAGACGACCATTTAATGCGTCGGACATTCATTGATTGAATGTTCGCGATTCAACAAGTGGACAGTGATTTTGCTAAACAAATTATTTTTAGCGACGAACTGCATTTCCATCTTAGTGGGTACGTGATTAAGCAAAACTGTCGAATTTGGGGCAGAGGCAATCTCCTACGCTGGCGCTGGTATGGTGATTAGTCCGATTTTTTTGTAATGAATTTTCACAATCTTCACTCGCTCAACCGTGGTATAGGGCTCCATTTTGTCTAACCGCAATGTGTTTACTACAACATATCATCGGAATGAAATGGTGCACAATTAAAACCCGGGGTTTGTAGGAAACACATTTATAAGAAACACGCACTTAAATATTTGTAGATATTTTACTATTTAAAAATTTAAATCAAAATTAAGTATTTAAGTAAATTTTTCTCAACTGCCTCTAGGCTGCAAAATATTTTTTAACGAAGATTTACTCAATTAACCAATGAAATGGTTTTAATCGCATAACATGAAATAGAGCTCGTATAATGTGTGCATTTAATTAGTAACATGGATTTAATATACCAGTACCTTTAATTGTTAATAAACTACATTCGCATATTTTAATAAATCCAAATAATAGGTAGGTGTGTAATATAATTAATATACTTACCATTATTGTGTCCCAGTGTCAGCGTACAAAAATTTACCAGGGGGTAGACCAGACTAAAATAAGATTAAAATTCATATAAAATATTTTTCTGCGAAACACTCTCACTGAGTTACAGGATGTTGTTTAGAAAAAAATAATAACAACTTTCTGCAATAACTCAAAAATCCGTGTATCTCTCTGAATTCAAACGGTCTATAATAATTTGAGGAGGCAGAATGACTCCGTTGAAGATTTCTCCCCAGACATTTATGGAGAAATTTCTTTGAAATGCGGAGGGTCATATTATATACGGATTTTCAATGGATCAAACATGAACATTTTTTAAATTATTTTATAGCATTTTTCGTAAAGATAGTTTCATCGCTCCACAATATCTTTTGGAAATTTTCGTCTTTATCGATATTTTCTAACAACCACCTGCAAAATTGTATCCATTTTTCGGAATCACCAGGATGCAAAGTTTGTAGGTACTTTATGTAGGTGGTATGGATGAAGTTCTTCTCAGTTTAAAATTCTCCAGACGCTGCTTCGTAGAATACCTACTTTCGTTGATATTCATCGGACACTGGTGGAAGGATTGTCAACAACAGCAGCTATTACATTTTCTTCTAAAATGTTTGCATCTTCCAAATTACCTCTTATTCTGGTATTTCCAATTTTAACACTCCTAACGGACTGTTTGGAAAACTCGTTGGAATACGTGCTGTGAAGATTGCCTTCTGTTTGGAAACCTGCGTAGATACTGTCGTGAGGCCACCAATGAATTTCCATCACAGAAACCTTAGACAAAGATCATATCGGCATATTCGTTGTTGGAAAATTTGATAATACTTAATATCTTATTGTTTTGTAAACTTAATTTCTCGTAGTAACTTCGAGTACTGTGATTAATTTTGACATGTACGCTTGTAAACAACTTTGTTTTTTATGGTGACAGGTATCTACTAGATAACAACAAATAAAATATTTACATGCATTTTTCTACGAATTAATGCAGGCGATACTTTAGATCCAATTTACTCGAAAACCGTTCATTTTTGAGCTATGAAATAAGAGCACAGTTTTTGTTTAGAATCGATTGCAAGTTCAGGAAAATTTAATTAAATTACATAAAACTAGGATATACAAACGTTATGAAGACATAAACTTCAGGACAAGTTGGCCTAGGCCGCCCCTGGCTTCAGATTGATATAAGCACCATGTAGTTTTAATGACCTTTAATAGATGTACACTTCATCCAAAAATTACTTAATCCCTGATAGGGTTTTTGAGTTATTGCGGAAAGTTGTTATTATTTTTTTCTAAGCAACACCCTGTAATTCAGTGAGAGTGCATCGCAGAAAAATGTTTTATAAGAATTTTAATCTTATTTTAGTCTGGTCTACGCCCTGGTAAATTTTTGTACGCCGACACTGTGACACCCTGTATTTTCATCAAAATTTAATATCTTCGTAACTACAGGGTTATGTAGGTTATAAAGGTTGTAACTGTAAGTGGGGGGCAGTTTTTTAGAGGCAATAGGTATGTGTTCCCGTTCTCCATTTAATTTGTTTTTTAAACTGTATTTAAATTCATGCACCCGGATCGGCATTGTACAGGGTTATTCATATAAAATTTTACCCCCCTTAACTTTTTTATTTTTTGAGACAAAAATAGTTCAAATAAAAATTGTAGGGAATCTTGTTGTGAGTTTAATGAGTTTATGAAAATAGAAATTATACGAGGCGTCTCAAAGATACGAACTAAACTTGTTTTTTTTTTAAATGGGATACCCTGTATATTATTCGATTTTCGGAATCTCTGCTTCTTCCTGATTCCAACAATATATAATATATTGTGCGTTTACTTAACAATTTGCTCAATATTCTGCTTTGAAAGACTGAATGTCGCAATGGCTAGTATAAAAATTGCTATGGAAAATAAAATAATAATATTAGATATTTATGCTCTATTTTAAACAAGTAGTCATAAGAGAACCTTCAGAGTTTATTAACGAAGACATAAATTATAAATTTTCAATAATTGGTCCATCATGTGCAAGACAAATATTATACCTTTTAATTAAATTTCTCTAAAAATTATTGATTTGACCAGATTCATTTAAATTGTGAATATCCTGAGATATATTTCTTTCAGGAGATTTACATTATTTGTTCTCTCTTGATATAGTCATTAGAGTATCCCAGAGAAAAAAATCCATAGGGATCAAGTCAGGACTTCGGGAAAGCCATAAAAGTTGTACCGTTGGCATCTATCCAGTCAAAATATATATTGTCTAGGTCTTTCTTAACAGTATTTGTTCTGTCTGCTGGAGAGCCGCCGCCGTCTTGCTGCCAGACAATATTTTGGACATCAAGAGCATTTACCAAATTACATATTTCTCCTCTGAGAAGTTCAATGTATTTAACTCCATCAGAGATAAAATACTGGACCTGTTTTGCCTCGGAATAGAGATATATTGGTGTAGATTTTCTGACGTCCAGTGATGTGAATTCCTTCTATTAAAAACGCCACTTGTTGTAAAGGGTGGCCTCATCAGTCCACAAGATAGAATCTAATAAATTATAAAAACAAATAATAATAGCAATATCAGACATGGTGGCAGTGGTAATAGTAGTAGTAGTAGTTGACGCTGGTGATAATTAGTAATAATTGTAGTAGTAACAGTAGTAGAAGTAGGTAGTAGTAGTTATTGTTGTGGCAATGTAATAGTGTCAATAGCAGAGATAACAATATGGTTTATATTTGTTTAATTTGAATACTCTATGAATCGAACTCCAGGATATTTCCAAATACCTTGAAGCATTTTGCATCGAATGTTTCGGGTTTTCTTGAAAGTAAAGTAAAATCATTTCTTGCATATTTTCAGTTATAACGTTGTGGGGTTTATTTCTTTTTTCCTTATTTTTTACCGTACCAGTTATATCTCTATTTGTTGTAGATATATCGGATATATATTTTATGAGGTATGCGTCTTGCGGGGAATCTTCGTGCAAATTCGCGTCTAGTGCGCATGGCATTCTTCTCACAAGAGAGATAGCATTAAACAATATAATTTTTTTCATCAACACTATAAAAGTTATACACCATTTGCAAAGAAGTACGGACAATAGTGTTACTTACATCTGTCAAATTTTCGGTTCTATGAGAACATATT
>NW_019416410.1:229271-249361 GCF_000390285.2 Anoplophora glabripennis
TGAAACCAGACGACCATTTAATGCGTCGGACATTCATTGATTGAATGTTCGCGATTCAACAAGTGGACAGTGATTTTGCTAATCAAATTATTTTTAGCGACGAACTGCATTTCCATCTTAGTGGGTACGTGATTAAGCAAAACTGTCGAATTTGGGGCAGAGGCAATCTCCTACGCTGGCGCTGGTATGGTGATTAGTCCGATTTTTTTGTAATGAATTTTCACAATCTTCAGTCGCTCAACCGTGGTATAGGGCTCCATTTTGTCTAACCGCAATGTGTTTACTACAACATATCATCGGAATGAAATGGTGCACAATTAAAACCCGGGGTTTGTAGGAAACACATTTATAAGAAACACGCACTTAAATATTTGTAGATATTTTACTATTTAAAAATTTAAATCAAAATTACGTAATTAAGTAAATTTTTCTCTACTGCCTCTAGGCTGCAAAATATTTTTTAACGAAGATTTACTCAATTAACCAATGAAATGGTTTTAATCGCATAACATGAAATAGAGCTCGTATAATGTGTGCATTTAATTAGTAACATGGATTTAATATACCAGTACCTTTAATTGTTAATAAACTACATTCGCATATTTTAATAAATCCAAATAATAGGTAGGTGTGTAATATAATTAATATACTTACCATTATTGTGTCCCAGTGTCAGCGTACAAAAATTTACCAGGGGGTAGACCAGACTAAAATAAGATTAAAATTCATATAAAATATTTTTCTGCGATGCACTCTCACTGAGTTACAGGATGTTGTTTAGAAAAAAATAATAACAACTTTCTGCAATAACTCAAAAATCCGTGTATCTCTCTGAATTCAAACGGTCTATAATAATTTGAGGAGGCAGAATGACTCCGTTGAAGATTTCTCCCAAACATTTATGGAGAAATTTCTTTGAAATGCGGAGGGTCATATTATATGCGGATTTTCAATGGATCAAACATGAACATTTTTTAAATTATTTTATAGCATTTTTCGTAAAGATAGTTTCATCGCTCCACAATATCTTTTGGAAATTTTCGTCTTTATCGATATTTTCTAACAACCACCTGCAAAATTGTATCCATTTTTCGGAATCACCAGGATGCAAAGTTTGTAGGTACTTTATGTAGGTGGTATGGATGAAGTTCTTCTCAGTTTAAAATTCTCCAGACGCTGCTTCGTAGAATACCTACTTTCGTTGATATTCATCGGACACTGGTGGAAGGATTGTCAACAACAGCAGCTATTACATTTTCTTCTAAAATGTTTGCATCTTCCAAATTACCTCTTATTCTGGTATTTCCAATTTTAACACTCCTAACGGACTGTTTGGAAAACTCGTTGGAATACGTGCTGTGAAGATTGCCTTCTGTTTGGAAACCTGCGTAGATACTGTCGTGAGGCCACCAATGAATTTCCATCACAGAAACCTTAGACAAAGATCATATCGGCATATTCGTTGTTGGAAAATTTGATAATACTTAATATCTTGTTGTTTTGTAAACTTCATTTCTCGTAACTTCGAGTACTGTGATTAATTTTGACATGTACGCTTCTAAACAACTTTGTTTTTTATGATGACAGGTATCTACTAGATAACAACAAATAAAATCTTTACATGCATTTTTCTACGAATTAATGCAGGCGATACTTTAGACCCAATTTACTCGAAAACGGTTCATTTTTGAGCTATGAAACAAAAGCACAGTTTTTGTTTAGAATCGATTGCAGATTCAGGAAAATTTAATTAAATTACTAAAACTAGGATATGCAAACGTTATGAAGATATAAACTTCAGGATAAGTTGGCCTAGGCCGCCCCTGGCTTCAGATCGATATAAGCACCATGTAGTTTTAATGACCTTTAATAGATGTACACTTCATCCAAAAATTAATTAAATCCCTGATAGGGTTTTTGAGTTATTGCGGAAAGTTGTTATTATTTTTTCTAAGCAACATCCTGTGAGAGTGCATCGCAGAAAAATGTTTTATAAGAATTTTAATCTTATTTTAGTCTGGTCTACGCCCTGGTAAATTTTTGTACGCCGACACTGGGACACCCTGTATTTTCATCAAAATTTAATATCTTCGTAACTACAGGGTTATGTAGGTTATAAAGGTTGTAACTGTAAGTGGGGGGGGGCAGTTTTTTAGGGGCAATAGGTATGTGTTCCCGTTCCCCAGAATACTAATCTGATTTTTAATTAAATAAATATTTGAGTTTTAATTTGTTTTTCAAACTGTATTTAAATTCATGCACCCGGATCGGCATTGTACAGGGTTATTCATATAACATTTTACCCCCTTAACTTTTTTATTTTTTGAAACAAAAATAGTTAAAATAAAAGTTGTAGGGAATCTTGTTGCGAGTTTAATGAGTTTATGAAAATAGAAATTATACGAGGCGTTTCAAAGATACGAACCAAACTTATGTTTTTTTTTAATGGAATACCCTGTATATTATTCGATTTTCGGAATCTCTGCTTCTTCCTGATTCCAACAATATATAATATATTGTGCGTTTACTTAACAATTTTCTCAATATTCTGCTTTGAAAGACTGAATGTCGCAATGGCTAGTATAAAAATTGCTATGGAAAATAAAATAATAATATTAGATATGTATGCTCTATTTTAAACAAGTAGTCATAAGAGAACCTTCAGAGTTTATTAACGAAGACATAAATTATAACTTTTCAATAATTGCTCCATTATGTGCAAGACAAAGATTATACCTTTTAATAAAATTTCTCTAAAAATTATTGACTTGACCAGATTCATTTAAAATGCAAATATCCTGAGATATATTTCTTTCAGGAGATTTACATTATTTGTTCTCTCTTGATATACTCTATTCATTAGAGTATCCCAGTGAAAAAAATCCATAGGGATCAAGTCAGGACTTCGGAAAAGCCATAAAAGTTGTACTGTTGGCATCTATCCAGTCAAAATATATATTGTCTAGGTCTTTCTTAACAGTATTTGTTCTGTGTGCTGGAGAGCCGCCGCCGTCTTGCTGCCAGACAATATTTTGGACATCAAGAGCATTTACCAAATTACATATTTCTCCTCTGAGAAGTTCAATGTATTTAACTCCATCAGAGATAAAATACTGGACCTGTTTTGCCTCGGAATAGAGATATATTGGTGTAGATTTTCTGACGTCCAGTGATGTGAATTCCTTCTATTAAAAACGCCACTTGTTGTAAAGGGTGGCCTCATCAGTCCACAAGATAGAATCTAATAAATTATAAAAACAAATAATAATAGCAATATCAGACATGGTGGCAGTGGTAATAGTAGTAGTAGTAGTTGACGCTGGTGATAATTAGTAATAATTGTAGTAGTAACAGTAGTAGAAGTAGGTAGTAGTAGTTATTGTTGTGGCAATGTAATAGTGTCAATAGCAGAGATAACAATATGGTTTATATTTGTTTAATTTGAATACTCTATGAATCGAACTCCAGGATATTTCCAAATACCTTGAAGCATTTTGCATCGAATGTTTCGGGTTTTCTTGAAAGTAAAGTAAAATCATTTCTTGCATATTTTCAGTTATAACGTTGTGGGGTTTATTTCTTTTTTCCTTATTTTTTACCGTACCAGTTATATCTCTATTTGTTGTAGATATATCCGATATATATTTTATGAGGTATACGTCTTTTGGGGAATCTTCGTGCAAATTCGCGTCTAGTGCGCATGGCATTCTTCTCAAAAGAGAGATAGCATTAAACAATATAATTTTTTTCATCAACACTATAAAAGTTATACACCATTTGCAAAGAAGTACGGACAATAGTGTTACTTACATCTGTCAAATTTTCGGTTCTATGAGAACATATTAATTCTACATAGCGATGTTGATATTTATTGTTCATGACGAGATTCAGTCTTTCAAAGCAGAATATTGAGCAAACTGTTACGTAAACCTACAACATATATACATTGTTGGAATCAAGAAGAGGCAGAGATTCCGAAAATTGAATAATATGCAGGGCGTTCCATTTAAAAAAACATAAGTTAGGTTCGTATTTTTGAAACGCCTTGTATAATTTCTATTTTCATAAACTCATTAAACTTACAGAAAGATTCCCTACAACTATTATTTAAACTATTTTTGTTAACTCAAAAAATAAAAAAGTTAAGGGGGGTAAAATGTTATATGAATAACCCTGTACAGTGTCCCTAGTTACCTTTTTAAACCCACTAATCATATGAAACCATCGAAGTGGTACTATATTTATATGATTTTAAGATGTCATTTGCAAGTCACCATACTTTTTATGTCAATATGAATGAAACTCTGAACACTAAAAAATCATATTTTTAAAATATCAACACTTTTTGCACAATTTATTTACTAATACGTATTGCTATGTAAATAGGCATACTTTACTAATGTAAGTAAAACTAATAACTTGTACTTGAAAATAATTGTTTTTGCTGTAGTATAAAATGTACATTGGATGGTTTAACACAACTATTTTGACAGGTTGTACTGTCAGAAACAAAATTGATAAAAATAATTAAACATGGGCTAAAAGCGCATATTCATAGTACTGTGATCGTACGTTACATACGTTTTCAAGATATCGTTTAGTAGGTTTGAATAGTTGTAAAATATTGATATATAAACAAAAAAAGCATTAATAAATATATGAGGCTTATATGATTATCCGGGGAGTGAAATAAGATGTTGCTTCTTAGGTGGCAACGAGGGACTTGGAAACAAAATAGCATCTATCTAGTCCTAGGTTTTGTTGACCAGTGTATGTCGGTTGCTACTGGAAAAATGTAGTAGCTGATGATGCACGTTACACGTTAATTCAAGGCCCACAAAATGTAATGACAACGCCCTTATCAGCAACAGGGAGCCAACTAGTGGATAGTTCACCGAAGCTGGTTTAAATTGAGGTAACCAAAACTAAATTTATCCTGAATGAACATCTGCACAAAAAGATTGTCAGAAAAGCGTCTCGGAAAACTTCTAGTGATAGACTTCTGGATATACACATCGACGGTATACAGTATAAGCACCAAAATGTGGTTTTTCAAACCCCATGAAAATGGAAAACCGTACAATTAATCACGATCCACCTATTGATTAATTGCGATAGTGGAGGTGATCCCTCCCATTTAGCGGCACCATTAATTTAAGAACGCACCTGAAAGGGTCCTCAAAATTATTAGGGAATACCTAATGCTGTAGTAGTTGTTTAGAAGCTAACTTGTACCGTAGAGACGTAGATGTAAAACAAACCGTAAACTTTCAAATTTTGTCGATTTAGTTAATCAAGCAATTAAATTAAGGGTATGGGCTATATGAATGCTTAAAAGGTCATATTTCGGAGAGGAGAGAAATATTGTGGTGCAGAGCCAGTGGCGGCGACTGGTGAAAACTAATTATCCCATATACGCACCGATTTTTAAGTGATAATTTTTAAGGATTCCTGACGAAATTTGGGAAATAAACAAGTAAAATTTGGCTTTGAATAGTGTTAAACGTGCAGGGTGTAAGATTTTTGGGGGTAATAGAACGTATTCCTCCAATACAAATCTGAAATTATTAAAAAAGTAATAATAGGGTTATTTTTCATTTTTAAATAAAAGCACTTGTGTATTCCACCATTGAAGAGCTTCCAGACCGGCGTTGTATCAGTGTCGTCGCCAGTTATCATCTTATACCAATTGTATGAATCTAAGGTCAAAATCTGTGGGCATGTCTAGTATTACTACCAAAAGTGCATAAATATAAAATGGGTGCAACACTATCAAAAAAATTAAAACTTCTTATGACCATTCCATTTGTGATATCATTATTATCATCATCTGTTTGTTACTCAAAAATATATTACATATAAGTTAAAATTTTAGGAAAACTTTGATTTTGACATAAACAAATGAAAATTGTTTGTGGAACTACAACATTTTTCGCGAATTTAGATGAAACCTAGTCGCGTGTGTGCATCGTGTTTTGTTTACCTACCATTTTTATGCCACCACTACTATAGTAGCTCGACTTCAATTATCATGTGCGGATAGTTTCGGATTAGGTACCTATATATTAATTTTTTTTTATAGTTAAACTGTTTTAACTCGCCTCAGGGTTTCGATTTGATTTACCTATTTTATTTTAGTTTTATTTATTTTGTTTTGTTTTATTTTAGTTTTGTTTTGCTTTACTTTACTTGTT
Organism: Anoplophora glabripennis; assembly: GCF_000390285.2. NCBI lineage: Eukaryota > Metazoa > Arthropoda > Insecta > Coleoptera > Cerambycidae > Anoplophora > Anoplophora glabripennis. The sequence continues at coordinate 235,466 of NW_019416410.1, forward strand.
TTGTTTTCTTTATTTTTTTAATTTTATTTTCTTTTGTTTTTTATTTTATTTTGTTTTATTTTATTTCGTGTTACTTTATTTTTTCAGAAGACAATTTTCACTTCACCAAAACCCGTCCGTCTCTACCAGCTACATGACACCTAGACTGACTGAGGACACCTAGAGGACACTTTTTGTGGATATAATTTCAGCGATTTTTAGAAGTGGTGCGTTGGTTGTCTATAGTATCGAATACTTAAGACGATATTGTTAATAGCAGCAACCAGAAAACTCGATGTCGATAATACATTCATTCGAAAAAAGTAAAATATAACAGAATATACCAATACGAAGAAGAAATACTAAATTAAAAGTAACTAATAAATAAGAAAAGTAGCATTTCAAAATGCTACACCGTAATAAAAAATAAATAAAAATACTTACCTACTAATCTGTTAGATTTGGATTATCTTTAAAATAGTTTCAAATTTTTAATAAAATTTATTTGTTTCTATTTCTATAAACTACTGTGTTAGGTTTGTAAATTATGTGCGTCAATGACCATTAACATTGACCTAGTTTAGGCGAATTATAACTATGATCATTTTACATATTCGAATGAAGTAAATAATACGCAGGTACGGCTTGAACATAAAAGCAGACAGGAACGTATTTAAAAAAGTTAAAACAGCTATTGGAAACCTGTAAAGTTATAAACAAAACACTGTACATTTTACTCTTTTTTCTTATTCATCCAGATCGGTGCTAGATATCTTAAATTAAACTGTAGTATAACAACCCTAGGTTCGACAAAAAATAAGTAAACGTAGTTGTGGCCAAAAATATGTGTGATCGTTATAAGGACTACCTACGTTGTGTGTATCCATTTTTAATTGACCGGAAGGCGCTGGCTACTAACTTTGTAGAGGGGATGTATGGTTTAATTATATAAAACAAAAGCAGAGTAAATACACCTAACCTTTATTTACATACAATTCAAATTAAACATGTGACAAATAGAAAGAACAACAAAAACATTAACAACCATTTAACATCAAATAAGAGTGCCAGGCTCACCTAGAGCTCCTGTGGGGAAACAGCATGGCAGAGAAACCCACGATCGTTGCTCTAACTACCCAAATATAAATACAAAACAACCGCTAACCAAAGGCATAAATTAAGAACCTTTGCTAATGATAAATAAGACCTGTCTCATTTAATGTGTCACTAAATGTCATCTGTTACCTCATATTAGTCATACACACTTCCAAGTAAAACTGAAGAGGTTTGGTGTTAGTTAGCCGGCAGAGCCGGAAGGTACTGGAGTCCCATACGGGAGGCAATCCAGCTATAGTTGAGATTTCGGAAGATCCTTCATAACACTGGAGTCCCATACGGGAGGCAATCGAGCTTAATCCAGATTCGTTCCGCACGGGCGAAAATGTTAGTAAACTCAACAAGGCTCGTATAGACGTATGACATAAAGTGAGCACAAGAAATCAAAGAACAACCCAATCATGATAAAACAAGTTAAATGTGAAACAAAGAAGTCGCTAATGCAATATCTGGGCAGTCACGACAATATACATATTTTAATATGTAATAAATAATGAGCAATCGTTAATAATAATGATTGTAACAATTTTATCTTAGAGAAATATACGCCCCTGAGCATAAGACAATGAAGGCTAAACATATACAGAATTATTATCATGAAACATCTATATTTTACGTATAACATAATCGTGGCAAAAACAAGTTAGATGCAAAAGAAAGAAGTCGTTATTGGCAATCAGGACAATACATACATTTTTAACATGAAATAAATAATGGGCAAACTTTAAGTATAATTATAACAATTTTACCTTGGAAAAATATATGCCCTTGAGCATAAAGCAATGGAAGCTAAACTTACAAAGAGTTATTATCATGAAACATCTATAATCATCACAATCATAAGATTACATAGAACAGTTAACAACAAAGCACTTAAAGAATATTACCTGCTAACTAATAACACTTTAAACACTTAATTTTACACTACTTTGTCACACTGCCCGCCGATCGTCTTAATACCGATCTCCACACTGTTCGCACTTCAACTACCTATCTTCGACTATTTAGGCTTCCTTCCAGAATGTCCCACCTAGGCGTTTGCTTTTTTGCGCTTTCTTCTACCAACCGTTAATATTACTTTTTCATTATTATACAACACTCATGTAACAGGTGACGTCGATGTTGATAAGATAAGTACGGTTTTGCACAAAACCAAGACAACATAGAATAATTACAAAACTAAGCCGTGAACATTACATGATGTGAAATCTGATTCTATACGAGAGCATGTCTTTGGCCAGGACTGCCGTTCCTTCACATTGGGCCAATACAATACTTTTATACGGTACCTGCTTGATCAATGTTTATATGAATGAAATATGCAAGTTGGCTTTACATATATGATACGTTAAGAGAGTAGTAGGACAAAAAACAAACGGCTAATGTTAATTCGCCGAAATGCAAGTAGTCACAGTTTTATGTTATATACAGGGATGGCCAGAAGTACGGAATAAAATTCATATCTTTTGAATTAATTAATTTTTCTTCAACCCCCTAACCCCCAGCTACAACTACATTTTTTTTTTCAAATGGAAACATAAGACATGATGGGGCTTATAGAAAACCGAATCCAGCCATACCAAATAAACAAGTTTTATTTTNCACTTCAACTACCTATCTTCGACTATTTAGGCTTCCTTCCAGAATGTCCCACCTAGGCGTTTGCTTTTTTGCGCTTTCTTCTACCAACCGTTAATATTACTTTTTCATTATTATACAACACTCATGTAACAGGTGACGTCGATGTTGATAAGATAAGTACGGTTTTGCACAAAACCAAGACAACATAGAATAATTACAAAACTAAGCCGTGAACATTACATGATGTGAAATTTGATTCTGTACGAGAGCGTGTCTTTGGCCAGGACTGCCGTTCCTTCACATTGGGCCAATACAATACTTTTATACGGTACCTGCTTGATCAATGTTTATATGAATGAAATATGCAAGTTGGCTTTACATATATGATACGTTAAGAGAGTAGTAGGACAAAAAACAAACGGCTAATGTTAATTCGCCGAAATGCAAGTAGTCACAGTTTTATGTTATATACAGGGATGGCCAGAAGTACGGAATAAAATTCATATCTTTTGAATTAATTAATTTTTCTTCAACCCCCTAACCCCCAGCTACAACTACATTTTTTTTTTCAAATGGAAACATAAGACATGATGGGGCTTATAGAAAACCGAATCCAGCCATACCAAATAAACAAGTTTTATTTTTTTCAATAACAAGTTTTTTTTGTCCTCCATTCACTATTCTCCAAGACGATAGTAAAAGCTGTCCACAGCATTCTGAATGACTTCAGCTGGTAAATTATGCATCTCCGCCCTAATCTTGTTCTTTAAATTATCAATATTATTCGGTCTGTCCTGGTAGACTCTTTCTTTCAAATATCCCCAAAGAAAATAATCCAGGGGTGTTAAGTCGGGGGATCTTGGCGGCCATTCAACTGTACCCCGTCTACCAATCCAGCGATTTGGAACATTTCATCTAAGTATCTTCGAATATCAATACCAAAATGTGGGGGAGCGCCATCTTGTTGGAACCAAATTCTTTCATTCGGTATATCTGGATTAATTTCATGAGGGAAAATCACAGTTAGAGCAGGTATCAGGTCAAATGTTAGGAAATCCAGGTAGCGTGCGGCAGTAAGATTTTCTTCAAAAAAGAATGGGCCCAAGATTCTGTTATTGATGATACTTGCCCATACATTAAGTTTTTGTGGATGCTGCGTATGCGATTTGCATGTCCAGTGTGGATTTTCCTGGGACCAAAAGCGGTAGTTGTGCCTGTTAACCACTCCATTTAAATAAAACGTAGCTTCATCCGAAAAAAGTACGTAACATAAAACATATATCTTTTTGCGTTAGCACTGATAGGTACAGTTTCAAATTCTTTATTTTATTCTGTGCAAATTTATGGAGGATAACTTGTTAAGTAGGTGTTTTATACAACCCTAAAAACCTTGCTATTGAAAAAATAAAACTTGTTTATTTGGTATGGTTGGATTCGGTTTTCTATAACCTTTTCAACAAGCACCCTCATGCCTTATGTTTCCATTTGAAAAAAAAAAGTAGGGGTAGCTGGGGGTTAGGGGGTTGAAGAAAAATTAATTATTATATAACCGAGAGATGGGAAAAAATCAAAATCAGTGAACATGTTTCGGCGTTTTTTAAAAAAAATAGCTCATTCAAAAGATATGAATTTTATTCCGTACTTCTGGCCATCCCTGTATATGGCAGGCAATTTCGAGACTATCTACGTACTGGAATCGAAATAGAATTTGTATGGTTGTATTTTATTCAGTTTCATTTTATGGTAAAATTTAAATTAGTAATGAGTGAAGCTTCTTTGTGTAGTAAAAATGTATAGGTACTTTATAAAGTTGTTTATTTCAGTATTAAGTATTTACGACAGAATTTGAGAAAACAACATTATGATATGTTTCTAAAGGTCAAAGGTAATTCCGTATAAGTATGACCCCCATATGACCCCAAAATATTATTTGCATAAAGGCATTTTTTCCTCATTCCATAAAATGATTTCCTGGCAATAAAGTTGATTAATTATAATATATTTATTTAATTCCTGTAGAATATTACATCATTTTGAAAAGTTTTATAAAAGTGGTTAATTTTAAATCAATTATTAAAATTGAGTAAACATGAAATGAACATAAATGAAAATATTTTATGTTAATTAATCGTCCGTTACAGTATTTTATTACAACTAGCGTATTTGTTTAATGTTTCATATTTATGTCAAATTCCATATACATATTTGTATAAATTTAAAAACGAATGGCTGTAGTTGTTGTCGAATACAATAATGCCTTAAAATTTGTTTCTTTTTGTTGCGGTAGAATCTAAGATTTAAAGTTTTTAAGACAATATAAGTGTACTCATGCATACAGAGTGACACTAAAATTTGTAGTCAAACTCCAGAAATATACAGGGTGAGTCAAATTCACTCCCCAGCTGCCGGATATATATTCTAAAATAAAAAATAAAACAAAAATGTAGAATACTAAAATCTCGAAAGCGGAGCCGTTTTCGAATAAATCATTAATTTTAGTTCAATAAATGCGCAATTTTCGACTGACTATTGTCCGGACAAAAATCTTGTTGACACGGATTTACTTGACAGTGACGTATAATATTTATTGACTTTTAGTATTTGTTGTTGAGTTCAAAATGGCAGGGTTTGCTTATATTTACCAATAGAGAATGGGCATTACAAGAATTTCAGCTCAATCCCGATTTTTTCTATAATGTTTTATTTACCGATAAAGCTCATTTCAACCAACAAGGAGTTTTCAATCACCACAACCTTCATTATTGGCATTATGAGAATCCTCATGAAAAGTAAATGTTTTGATAGGTACGGGAAAAGGATCATTGGTCCATATTTTTTGCCAAGAATACTGATTGGTGAATATTACAGTAATTTTTGAGCGAAAATTTTGCCAGGTTTGTTAAAAGATATTCCTCTACAACAACGTGCGACTGTGTGGTTTCAGCATTATGGTGCGCCCCCCCATGCCACATTACAAGTACGACATATTTTGAACCGCCGTTTTAAAAATAGATGGATTGAACGGGGTGGACCAACACCATGGTCACCCCGGTCTCCTGACTTGACTCCGATAGACTTTTGGGTATGGGGATACATAAAAGAAAAGGTTTATTTTACTGTGCATGTTGGCGAGGATGATGTTATTGGCAGGATTCATGAAGCAGTAGCGGAAATAAATGAAGCTAATTTCTGTTCTGTTGCCAGGAGTTTCTACCACAGATTGCAGAAGTGTGTTAACGAAAATGGTAATGTTTTTGAAGGTTAGCCAAAGCCAGAAGGATCTTCGTTTTTGCTATTTTTTATTTTGTATGGATTTAAATGGATTTTAATGGTGTAATATTAAACAAAAAAATTATAAATTTGAATTTTTCTTTACAAAATTTTCCGAAAACGGCTCCGCTTTCGAGAATTTAGTATTCTACATTTTGTTTTATTTTTTATTTTAGAGTATATATCCGGCCGTTGGGGAGTGAATTTTGACTCACCCTGTATATACGCTTTCATATGCATTAAAAATGTGCTAAAATCAAAAGTGCATAGGTTTCAAATTTGGTTAATTAAAAATATGGATAGAAGTCATCATAAGAACATTGTTGAAAAAATGTTTCTGTCTGAAATAGGGGTTTACGTTTCTTAAATTGGGTTTCAAATTTCGATGTGCCATAAATACTACACTAAATAGTTTTGGCTCCATTTTTACTGCTTACTTTATTGTTATTTTAATTGGTAAGACCTAGGATTCTCTACGGCGCTGTGGTATGGTAGCAAAAAACACAACAGACTACAGCGAGGGAAAAACTGAGTAGAATTCAGAGATTGGCCTGGTAGGCATGCTAAATCTACCATCGCTGCACATAGTGGTGAAAAGAGAAGCGCGGCTAGCAGCATACTCGGTACTAACAACGACTGGAGGGGTAGTTCCTACTCCAGGATCATGGACACATCTATGTCGGAACCAACTTTTGGGATGGTATCTACCAAGATGGTTTCAAGGTTTCACTTCCACAAGCCATTTGAGACTCGAATAGAGGAACAAAGCAAATGGGAGGAAAGGTTTAATACCCCAAAAAAAGGTGGAGCCTAGTATGGTTTACAGATGGCTTCAAAATGTCCAGAGGGACGGGTGCAGGAATATATGGACCCAGATGGAGTGCAAGCTACAGTCTGGGGGAGTTCCCTACCGTATTCCAAGCAGAAATCTTCGCGATAATGGCGTGTCTGGCAGAGAATGTACGTAGAGNAAAAATTTGCTAAAATCAAAAGTGGGTAGGTTTCAAATTTGGTTAATATATTGCACCAATTAAAAATATGGATAGAAGTCAATAAGAACATTGTTGAAAAAATGTTTCTGTCTGAAACAGGGGTTTACGTTTCTTGATGTGCCATAAATACTACACTAAATAGTTTTAGCTCCATTTTTACTGCTTACTTTATTGATATTTTAATTGGTATGGTAAGACCTAGGATTCTCTACGGCGCGGCGCTGTGGTATGGTGGCAAAAAACACAACAGACTACAGTGAGGGGAAAACTGAGTAGAATTCAGAGATTGGCCTGGTAGGTTTAGTCATGCTAAATCTATCACCATTGCACATAGTGGTGGAAAGAGAAGCGCGGCTAGCAGCATATTAACTCAGGACTAACAACGACTGGAGGGGATGTTCCTACTCCAGGATCATGGACACATCTATGTCAGAACCAACTTTTGGGATGGTATCTACCAAGATGGTTCCAAGGTTTTACTTCCACAAGCCATTTGAGACTCGAATAGAGGATCAAAGCAAGTGGGAGGAAAGGTTTAATACCCCAACAAAAAGGTGGAGCCTAGTATGGTTTACAGATGGCTCCAAAATGACCAGAGGGACGGATGCAGGAATATATGGACCCAGATGGAGTGCAAGCTACAGTCTGGGGGAGTTTCCTACCGTATTCCAAGCAGAAATTTTCGCGATAATGGCGTGTCTGGCAGAGAATGTACGTAGAGGTTATAAACGTAAACTCATATATATATATATATATGTATATTCTCTGATAGTCAAGCTGCAATTAAGGCTTTAGGCGCACACAAGATAACTTCAAAACTGGTGTGGGATTGTTTACAAATGCTGACTGAACTGGTCACCAATAATACAGTTAGACTGTGTTGGGTGCCAGGGCACAAATGCATTTGTGGAAACGATAAAGCGGATGAACTTGCTAGGGATCCGAGACAGAGTTCATTGGCCCGGAGCCCTTCTGTGGCACATCTCCCAGTGTGGTCAGGCGGGCTCTGGGCAAATGGACTGAGACATAACACAGGAAAATACTGGACTTCAAGGCCAGGACATAGCCATTCTAAGGAGCTCATGGAGTATCCTTCGAAGGAAAGAGCAAACGATTTACTGAACTTGAACAAAATCCAGCTCAGGAGAATGACAGGACTTATAACGGGACATTGTCACTTTAGGAAATATCTACATAAGCTAAAGCTTGTAAACAGTCCGGTTTGCCGAGGATGTGACTCGGCGGATGAAACTTCTCTGCATATCCTGGGCGAGTGTCCGGGATTTGCGCGTAGTAGAATGGCGCTCCTCGGGAGACCTTATTTGGAACCCAAGGAACTGAGATAAGTGTCAGCAAGGAAGCTTTATCTATCTGTCTTTTGGACTGTGTCAAAAGGACAAAGCTACTTGCTGAATAGGACCAGTAGTGGGACACACAACAGACCTAATTAGGCCGCAGTGCTATGGGACTTATTAGGACCAACTACTAGGAAGAAGAAGAAGAAGAAGAAGAATTGGTATAATATATCAGGGAAATTTTAAAACAATTGGGCACGAAAAAAGTTATCATATTGTGTTTTTCCATTTTGTGCCGAAAACTGGAACAAAAAATATGCTATATAGAGTGATTCTAAAATATGAAGCCTAACTTATTTGACGGAAAATAAAGGTCAAAATTGTTTGCTTCAACCTAATTTACAACACAAACATGCAGGGGTTACAGCCCTTTAAGGTTGAAATGAAAAAAAATACAATTTTCTCCTAAACATCTGAAGATATTTTTTCAAATTTGCCGACCATTGCCGATAGTGGGTTCGCACCCACAGAGCGTAGCCCGAGAACAACAACAGGAGGTCAAAGATTGATAATAATTAACAATAAGACTATGAAGTGCAAAACAAGTATGTAACTGGCGACGAAGAGGTACATAGACCACGCATAAGAACTCGAAAAATCATCACACTTTGTATATGTGTGTATTTTCAGAATTGCACTATTTTCTTCCTTAATCTGTGTGTGTTGCTTTTATAATTACAATTAATGAAAACGGTGTTTATATATAATTTATATGTATAATAATTTGTGGTACATATTTTTTCAGTACCCCAAGATAATTTCTAGATTTACAAATATATTTAAATATTTTCAACAGCAATGTGGTAGCAAAATCTACACTATATAGAAATCTACGTAAAAATCTATGAAGTTTGAATCTATGAAACAAAATTGTAGAAATATACTAATTACAACACTTTAAATATAATTTATTGGCAATGTGTGACGCAAATTGCAGTTAGGCGTATTTTCTATGATTCAAAAATGTAGTCGATAGTCCTACAATTGTGAAAATGTTTCATACATTTTTTTTCCATGAGCTCTTTCAGGAAATGCATTATTTTACCGAAACGAGCAATTTAAAAAAAAAATCGTCAGTTGCCAACTGAACTTATTTTTTTAAAGACCTGCAACAAGTTTCGCCTGGATCTTATAATAGTCTCCTGGTAATTCACTGTTTTCACGTAAATAATAAAGTAATATTTCGGCGTAAGCCAGAATAATTAAAAAATTCTACTTATTGTTAATAAACTTAGTATCTGAATCTAAATATTTTTATTTAAATCATTTCCAGTAATATTTATTTTATAATTGCTGCATTGTAAATTTAAGTATATTTTCCTGCATTAAGGGTATTTGTCGGTGTAATTAAACCAATGACCAAAAAACTGTCACGTACACTTGGGCAGGTAATTCATGGGATGTAAATGTAAGATAACCAACTGATGCAGATCTCTCCTGATTACGCCGTTGCAGAGTACTTACATCTGATATCATCGATTTCTTTATGTACATCGTCACGTTTTTTCTTAATAGGCACTTAGTTGCAAAATAAATTATTTGTTGTGTTCCTTAGTGTGAGTTTATTTTCACAACTCAATTTGAAATCTAGGTGCGCATTTACAATTTATATTTTTCGTGTAGGTACCTAGTTATTTTAAATTTGCACTCGCAGAATCTAGAATTAAAAAAAATAAAACGGAAACTACGCAAATGATAATGCAATTGCTTTATAAATAAATGTAAATTGATGTCATTCAATTTTAACTGAATACACATCTTTTAGACGTTGGCAAAATGTTTTCCAATTACGTAAAGGATTTTCTGAAATCAAACGCAAACGACGTCCTGTCGTTTACTTTTGACGGCGTGAATTTTATCCTTTTAGCTATCTCTGTAGTTGTTCGTGAATAACAAACTTGCACCTTCGCGTCTCCCACCCCTACAAGGAATGCCATTACATTTAGAGCACGGAGGGAAATCCAACACCTGAAGGTGTTTGCATGGTGCATAACTTTAATGGAAACGAAAGTTATGAAAAGAGAATAAAGAATAGCGTGAAAAGTTTATGAAGGGTAGCGATAGCGCAGTGTAGCCTATTACTGGGTAAAATACAGTTTCAGACGTTTTCGAGATGTAATCAAAACGTTGCAAGGAAACGTCATGTCTTTTGTTACCCGCAGATTTATACTTTAGGCGAGAAAGTGAGCCTGAATATAATCCAGGCCGCTATGTTCGTGTTACTTCAAGTATGTATCCGTTTCGATGGTTGTATCGAACATATCCTCGGACTTATTTTAGTCTTATTAACTTATAAAAGAAAGTTTAAATAGAATTTACAATAAAATTCACCCTCAAACAGCTCTTGTTTACAGGAAATGAAACGTTGTTCTTTGTATCCCCTTAAATTGATTTTCTAAAAAATAAATTTACTATTTTATTACGTTTTTGCATAACCCACCTAAATTCTAGAGTAGTTATTACCAAACCGTAATAGAGGGACACCTCTCAAAAGAAAAGTAGGATTTCATATAAGGAAAAAAGATTATATTAATTAAAAAGCTGGCAAAGTTTTTACGTGTTTTTAAAAGTTAGACATTGCCATTAAATGTGAAAGATAACAAAATAAAATTTTCTTCTATAATAACTATTCCAAAAATAATACCCCATCTAAAGACAATCTTTCCATTATCAGTCATCACTATTACTATTACCGACATTGATAATAAAAGGATCGATGACTTCATTATCCATATTATCTACATCCCTCATTTTCTTTTCCTCTTTTTCAGCATGATTAATACACTTTCTCCAGTCTTCTGTTGTAACGTTTACTAGTGCTTTCTTAAGATAGTGTTGAACATCAACCAATTTAAATGATCTATTTTCTCGAGCCACTTCCCCTTTAACCTGTGCCCAAATTAACTCGATTGGATTTAGTTCACAATGATAGGGGGGCAATCAGTACGGTAATTCCACGGCTTAGTGCTAATTCATCCACAGCGAGTTTCTTATATTTATGGGCATGTAATTTCACAAGTTGAAGCAATTCTGCTTTTAAGCTGGTTTCATCATAAGGAATACCTTTGTCCCGTAACCATTCTTGAATCCTTGCCTTCTTCCATGACTGTTGTGGCGTTAATTCGCATTTTCGACTATGATAAGACGCATTATCCATAACGACGACAGATCTTGGTTCCAAATATTCAATAATTTGTTCAAACCACTTCTCGTACACCTATGCATTCATCTCTTTGTGATAGTCTCCAGTTTTTTTTATTGAAATATGAATTCACCATTTAACACAAATCCGTCTTGACTTCCTATATGCGTAATTATCAAACGGCGACCTTTTCCATATGGCATTTGTAAGCTCATTGACCAGTCTTCAATAGCTACTTTCCGTGCATTTTTCACGTTTTTGTCCTGCCATACTTTTTTTATCGTGTGCCACTGGACTCATGTTTCAACTGTATAATAGATTTTCTTTCCTTACATCCGAAACTTTAATTTTTCTGAGATATTCTCTTCTCCAACATATTATTTCATATAACAATAAAAAATACGTGCCAATTTACCTACACGGACGACCATGCCGTTAAAAGGATTTCACTGAACTGCCGGTAGTGAGCCAGCAACAAAGATAAATTTATGCCCATAAAACGAATTAATAGAAGATAGCTACATGGATAGCCAGGCTGGCGACGTTGCTACTCATTTAGGAAAATCATACAGTACAATAATAAATGAACAAGTCAAAACATATTTTATTAAAATAATTGTTGTATATTTGGCATATAAATAACAAACATAAGCTTGAGCGACATGTTTTTATAGTAAAACACATTTAACATAAATGTAGCAAATTATTTATGCCAACAATATTATTCGTTTAATGCCAAGAACTTGCAGTGTGTCTTACTAATATAACCCTCAGTAGGTATTACAAACTTTTTTTTAAATAATAATGCTATATTTTAATAGTATCGAATTATTTTAAAAGATAGGGAAATTTAAGAATTTAATGTGACAACAATGTGTCTCGCTTGTAGTGGATTTTGTCCTATTCAGACATATTGGTTAGTTTAGTTGAATCTATCACGTGTCTTATATTTGCCCTTTCCTTTCTAGGTTATTATTATTTAAATGACACATATACTCCTTTAACTTTGCACTGACATGTCTTCCCGTTGTCCAATGTACATTTTCGGTATATTCTTGGAGTAGTTTATTCTTGTATCTCGCCTTGAAAATGGCAGTCCCTACTTTGCCCTTGAGGTATTGTAGACTGTATTAATATTGTTTTCCTTAAGATGTGGCCTATCTTGCAGTACATTATATGTATAGGACAGATAAGTCGTTGCTAGATATTCCTTTTTCTCGGGCTTTCTGATTTCTTTTGTTCGATATTCCTGTTCCTGTATTCATTTTCTCAAAGAGCAGATCGCAGGTGCTACAGTAATATAGTTCCTCGTCTAAGTGTTCTGGCATCTTTACAATATCTTGTTTTTGGACTGTATGGTGCAGATATCTATCTAGGCTGCTGTCTGGTTTTCTTGTCAGGGATATCTAGAAACGCCAAAGTACCATTTTCTTCCATCTCCATGGTCAAGTTGATATCCGGATATATTCCGTTGCATTGGTGTGGTTCAGGAATACTTCATGTATCGTCAACATAATATCTGAAGCAACACTTTGATCTTCATTCTCGAAGATTTCTAGGTAGATATTTGCCAAAGCTGGGGACAAGGGTAAACCCATAGCTGCTCTGTCAATACTTCTTGGTTCGGAGCTATTTAGATGTTTCAGTACTAGGAAGTCAGAACAACTAACTTGGGTCCCGGGGCATGGGGAACATCAAGCTTTCGAGAAAGCTGAGGAGTTAGCCAGGGTGGGCTTATCTGTAGCCCTAAAGGAAATCAAAACCTTCATGTGACGGTATGTTACAACAGAAATGCGTCAATCGACCAAGGATGTTACCTATTGAAACAAAGTTGCAGATCAATAAGGATAACAACAGGATTTCTAAAAGGATATTGCATACTCAGGAAACATCTGAGTAATATTGGCCTGCAAGAAAGAAACAGAAGGCCGTAGCCCATCGTGTGGCAGTTCGAAAGAAAAAAACTGAAAGCTTTGTAAAGAAGTGATGGAATTATTATTTAGCATAATTGAAGACTAAAAAATCTAAGACCATGGCAGTAATTAAAAAGCAACCGAAGGTCGAATAGTGTTTATAAAATATACTCTAAAAATGGAAACTAACACAAAAACTCAAATTCTAAACATGCTAAAATTTTTTAGTATCAATTTTTAATAAACTGTATTTAGTATCAATTTTTTTATCTGATATTTAATAAATGCTGAAACTGTGCTGACTAGAGTTACTATTTTTGTATAAAAGGGTGATAGTACATATACATATAATAGGTATACAGGGTGTTAAAAAAAGAGTGTAAAATATTTCAGGAGGTAATAGTATGAACCAAAATAAGCAGAAAAGTCATAATAAACATGGGTCCGCAAAGTAACGGTTGCGGAGATATGGACCACACTATTTTCAAACATTTTATTTTATTAGGAATAAACCACCGACAGAGAAAGGAAGCTTTTAACAAAAAACA
>NW_019416410.1:250133-270152 GCF_000390285.2 Anoplophora glabripennis
TATTGAGACTTTTCTGCTTATTTTGGTTCATACTATTACCTCCTTAAATATTTTACACCCTTTTTTTAACACTCTGTATATAATAGGTATATATATATGTAAAAATAAATAAATAAATAAATAAATAAATATGTAATATTAATAATAGTATTATGTATAGTGATATTTTGTTAATAACCCCATACATTCGTAATATTGGATCTGTCTGTATACAAAATTTGTTCTCTAACGAAAACCCAGAACAAATTACTCCTAATTTATACCTATACCAAAAAGTTAAATCTCGCAGAAGAGTACGTAAGACTGCAAAAAGTAACACATTTCTTCGGAAAACATACCGACCTACATCCCTTACTCATTATGTTTTATGGAGTGAATTTACAACCTGCAAATAACAGTTAACAGAGACAGCAGCAAGTTCTTAGAACGGTTCCAGAGCCGCACGCATTTATTTCTCTCCTGAGATAATGTTTTTCTTTAGCTGAGGGTGTAACGCCCACCCGTTCTGACTGATGATTACCAACTGCTGGTGATGTCAAGGATCATGGCACTGTGAACTTCCCTTCAACAAACTCATTTACAAGTACGCAAATTATTTGTCTTTAACGTTTCCTTTGTTTTCCGGGAAAAATAAATAAAATGAATTACTTAAGTCTGAGAATATTCACGGTAAAGTGTTAATAGTATAAAAATATAGTATTTTATTTTGAAATTTTGTTTAACAATATACATTCAGAAAATATTGTTTTCGTCTTTTCAATATAAATTAAACTTTCGGACAGATTTTATCAATTCAAAATGTTTAATAAAATATATCTTAAAAAAAATAACATAATATATGTACAAAATTTAATGGACTTTTTCCCAAAATCTAATGTTTTCGGACCCGTAAAGTTTGAGTAATATATTTTTGGTTTAATTAGTTAATGTTCTCATCAATCGGAATTTCTGCACTAACCAAAATTGGACAAGACAGAGTTACTACAGTGCGAAACATGGCCTTACTAGCGAAAATTGTCACCGCCGTTCTTGGTGGTAAAAATTCAAAATATTTGGAATTATTCAATTTTCGTGGGTAAAAATATACATAGGTATTGAATTATCGAACCAGAGAGAGCTGCACTAAACAAATTTGCACAAGACCTATCTACTACAATGCAAAACATCGCCTTACTGTCAAAAATGACGTCACCTCCATTCTTGGTGGTGAAAATTCAAAATATTTTTAATTATGCAATTTTCGTAGTTGAAAACATACATATGTAATAAATTTTCGGAAGCAAGAGAGCTGCACTAACCAAATTTGGACAGGACATAGCTACTACAATGCGAAATATCGCCTTACTGTCAAAAATGATGTCACCGCCGTTCTTGGTGGCGAAAATTCAAAATATTTGGAATTATTCAATTTTCCTGGTTGGAAACATAATAGGTATTGAATTTTCGAAACCAAGAGAGCTGCACTTACCAAATTTGGATAGAACATAGCTACTACAATGCGAAACATCACCTTACTGTCAATAATGATGTTATCAGCATTCTTGGTGGTGAAAATTCAAAATATTTGGAATTATTCAATTTTCGTGGGTAATGACATACAAAGGTATTGAATTTTCGAAACCGAGAGAGAGAGCTACACTAACAAAATTTGGACAGGACATAGCTACTACTATGAGAAACATCGCCTTACATACCATATCACAAATTAATTATTGTTTTCGACGATCAAATTTACGAACGTGTTTCTTATAAAGAGTGTAACTTTAAATGGGGGATAGTGTTTTAGAGGTAGGTGATTCTCAGAATAAAAGAAAATAAATCAAATAAACAGTCGAGTTAATTCGTTTTTTAAACTGCATTTGAAATTTTATGTACACGCGCCTCCTTGCTTACAATTCCAATAACATATTGTTCTTAAACTCTTACATCATGAATAAATTTCTCAGAACGAATATTCTGAGGAAATGTTTTTCAAAACACTTATTGAAATACCCATATAGCAAAGGAACGCAAAATATTTATGAAAAACATACGCATCAGTTAAGAATCTTGTGTATGAGGTTAGAGATTTTTTGCATACCTAGATATTTGGTATCCGAGACCAATGATCTACTTCTTTTGATACAATTTTAGAAAAATGTACCAAATTTGTTTAAATCACCTTATTACCTTAAAAATAAGGTAAAAATATTAATTTTTGTTATATGTGCAAATATTACCAAAGAAGTACTTATATTCGTTCGTAATTTTAATTGAAGTGATTGTTTCCATATCAACATTTCTAAATATAATTTATTTACATTGCAATCTATGAAAACATCCAACACTCACTGTGCAGCTATATCACAGGTATATTTCCACCTGTCGCATATAAATAAAAGATGAGGTTCAATGTTTTCTACCTCATTTTACACAACCATCAATGAATATACAGGGTGATTCATAAATGGTGACTAAAAATTAAACCTCGTATTCTTTGGTGAATTTTAAGGGAGTCTTTCCTGTAAAGTTTTTACATATGACGGTTCATTAAAAAGATACAGGGTGTTAAAGTTCAAAATATATTTTTAATTTTTTTAAATAATTTAATAACTAGTAAGTGATATAATTTGAAATTGGGCACATGTATTTATGTAAAAATTGTTCAAAATCTGAGGGCTTTTCCTAAAATTTGCAAGCTCCAGTGGCGGAAATACAGGTTATCGGTGGCATATTTTTCTAAATAATATACGTCACTGCTTTACGATAACAACCATGATATTTTCGGATTCGCCTTTCAATTTTCTACAAATTACTACTGTTTTATGTTTTTCGAAAACAGACTGATTTTCGAGTAAAACTTAGAAAACCAACTGATTTTGAACATTGAAAGAGTTCAAATATGATATAGAGAATTTAGTAAATAATAATCTGTACAAATCTTTATAAACAAATATTGCCTCCTCTTAAAGCAGACTATTGAATAGATGTTGTTCAAATTTTATGTAGGCACTTAGATAACTAGCGAGAAAAATCTGGATCATGAGCAATTGATGCTGTCTCATATTTCACCTTTAAGGATTTATGGAGTTTTGACATAGCTAGATTATTCTTTAGAGTTCGTTACAATACAGCTGTCACAAGCTGTGTGATTTACATCTCAAACAAAATTTTCCAATAACTATAATAAGCAATTTAACCAGATAGCAGTAATGTTAAAGTTAAAGAGATGCCACACTATTCGGAATAAACTCAATATTCCTTCATGCAGGAAACTATTTACATGCATTGCATTGCAATCTGGATTTCAATAGTACAAGTTACCTCATTATTTTCACATAATAGCTGTAAGATCGACACATAAATGGTGGCGATAAGAAAGATCCACTCCGTTTGCATAACACGATATTGGCGATAGTCCTGCTGAGATATGTATATTATGCTTTACTCGCTACTTTCGTATTCACATGTGCATATGTCATAGTGTGAACATCTTAAAGAAACGCTTTTATTAAATCGTCGCAAGTTCCATTTACTGTCTAAATGTTAATTTTGTATAGACAGATATATGCAAAAAATGTAATCTGCGCGTTATAGAATTGTTGTACCACCACATATCTAATAGCTGTTTTACATTGACAATTTATTGATCAATTAATTCATGAAGTCGCTTCATCAAGAAACTGGACAAGTGTAATGCACCAAATCAGCAGTCAAATAACTTCATGAATTTATTCATCAAGTTCTTGACGAATTAGAGCATGTTCTAATTTTCGTCAATTTCTTCGTGAAGTTCGGAAGTACCAACCCAACAGATTTGCAGCCTCAGATCAGTAATGAGGTTATGTTATTGGAATATGTAAATAATTGTGTGGCGTTGTACTAGTTTTGCATTGTTTTTACTGATTTGTTACTTACAAAAACTAATATTTATATAATATGTGTCAAAATGGTATCGCTGTTGTATCACTACAATTATGAGTGGAAAGGTGACATTTTTGAAATTTATTTGCTTCTTTGATTCATTGGTAGAACTGATTCATACGTCAAAAAACTTGACAAAGTCTGTAGCAGTGTAAAACCACACTGTTTACCAATAAATTCATGAATTAATTCATGAAGAACTTTGTCAATTTATTCATGAATAAATTGTCAATGTAAAACAGCTATTACCCATATGCGACACTCCTTTGATAAGGCACAAATTCCGCCGTTGACCTTGTCCATTTAAACTCGATACTAAACGTTGCCAGATTGGGCAATAAAAATTGATATCTGAAGAAAGTGTTGCCAGTTCGAAATATTGAATGAACATGAACATAAAATGCTTACACCTATATTTATCACAATTTTCGCTTAATTGATAAAGTGTCTGTCTAAACGGGATGATAAATTAGATAACTAATGTATTAAAATAAAATTGCTAAGTGTTAACTTCGTGTTGCACAAAGTAGCCCTTTCTTTCTCAGTGTCGCATATGTGGTACTACTATATCGTACCGGGTATGTCATACCGGGTGTTTTTTTTTACTTGAAACTTTCAAATATCTCGAGAAATAAGTACCCTACGAAAATAATGTCAATAATCAAAATTTTATCATTCCGCGGGGTCCCTCACCTCCACCCCTTGTAGGTGAGGGATCTTAATTATGAACCCCCATTTTTTATTGTAGATTCGAATTCTACGGCTAAAAGTACATATATAATACGTAGGATTTGTCTGAAATAAATTTACATCTCTTCACCTACTGGCGTAGCCAAAGGCGGCAGCCTCCGTCCCTATCCTTAAACAAATTAAACAATATCATACGAATCTATGGATATAAAACAAAATGTATATTTTTCTATAAGATTAAAATTTTTCTATGATAATGTGATTATTTCACGATACACAACCATTTTTATGAAAAATAAATTTTCTGAAATAAATAAATAAAGTTTAAGAATTCCCTTTTATCAATAATTATTCTTTTTAATTGAAATAAAATCAATACTTATTTTACTTCAAAATCTGAATCTTAACAAGTTTTTATAATTTCCAAAAAACAAGTAAATTCGATAAAAAATGCTTTTAGCAAAATTGCTAAGAAACGGTAGTCATAAATAACGTATAGATGGGATGCTCATGTTTATAAAAAATTTATTTCAATTATTAAAAGCAATGCCCTAGTTAGTAACGATGTTGCACCCCTTAAATATACAGGGTGTATCTAAATAACACCGAAACAATGTAAGGGGTGATCTTTGGTATAAAATTTTTTGAAAAAATTTTCCCCTGAAAAGTTACGCCCTCCAAATATTTAAAAAAAAATGTTTTTTCCATGTATATAAAGCTAAAGAAACCAAACTTGGTGAACATTATCTGTCAAAAAAACTACACTTTTTGAAATTATTTTGCGATAAAATGTTTTCCTTGAAAAAAAAATATGTCTAAAAATCTATTTTTTTTTAATTTTTGGGGGGGGGGCGTAACTATTCAAGGAAGTTTTTTCAAAAAATTTTATACCAAAGGCTCCTATTTATTTTCATCAGAGAATCGCCCCTTATATTTTTTCGGTGTTANTCCCCTGAAAAGTTACGCCCTCCAAATATTTAAAAAAAAATGTTTTTTCCATGTATATAAAGCTAAAGAAACCAAACTTGGTGAACATTATCTGTCAAAAAAACTACACTTTTTGAAATTATTTTGCGATAAAATGTTTTCCTTGAAAAAAAATATGTCTAAAAATCTATTTTTTTTTAATTTTTGGGGGGGGGGCGTAACTATTCAAGGAAGTTTTTTCAAAAAATTTTATACCAAAGGCTCCTATTTATTTTCATCAGAGAATCGCCCCTTATATTTTCTCGGTGTTATTTAGATACACCCTGTATAAATTAGGCTACTTCTTAAATAAATAACTTGTTCTAGATCTTAAGTCATAGTCTTTACATTTGCGTGTGAAGAACATATCCTCTCTGATTTAATTTTTACATTTCCATGGGAATAGTCAGTCGACTGTAACATTTCAAATATAATTTAATTAGAACAAGCTATAACTTGGGAGATTTCGCAATGGTATAATAATTGACTTGATCCTTACGTCAAACTGTCAACTAATTGAATCACTAGTCTGTATGTCTGAAGCTGGGTTGAGGCGTAGTACAATATCAGTATACCGAATAATTTATTAGATACAGGGGTTTGAAAAAAAAATCAGCGCTAGGCTGGTAATAGTTCAGATATGTAAGACATAGAAGAAACAATACTATGACAACAGTACTATTTCTATTTTTGTGACATCTGATAAAACGTTTCAAGAACAAAAACTGATATTTCAGACACTTTAACCAACTATGTGTTCAAGCGTCTTCGCTGCAATAATTAAGAAAAAGGGATCCAAACTAAAGGAGGAGAATCAATAAGGCCGGTTTTCGGTTCTATCAGAAATTCACCCTAATCATATGATTAGGATCATATAATAGGATAATAGGAACATGTTTTTTGGACCTTCAGAAACAATATTGAATCGATTCTAGGCAAAACGGATACAACCCCCAACTCGAACATTAAGAAATGATTTTTCTTACATCTGATGTACCTACATAATCATTATTTTTCGGGCACAATTTAAGTAAAGTAAACTCACTCTGTTCCCCCTCTACTCCCCCTCCCACTCAACTACATAACTTCTAAAAGACACTTATGTAAGTAATTGAATATAAAAGAAATTCTACATCTAGTAAAAACTTTTATTTAAAGGTCTAGAAAAAATAATATTCTACTAGAGCTATAAGTGAACTTCCCAGCCACCAGTACTTCACAGGGGATTCACTTTAAGCCAGCACCCCCCATCAGTGAGAGGCAAGGGGACTCACTTTAAAACAGCATCCCAATCAGTAAAAGGCAAAGACACTCACATCAAACTATAACAAAAAATTTTAGAAATGAACTATAATATTATACTTAAACCCTATTTTTATGCCTGTTTATAAAAGTTATAGGAAAAAAGATGGAGGTACAAGAAAGAAAAAGATATACGGGATGTACGCTCGATGGAAGGATGTGGATTGACCNAACTCTGAAAATACAGGATGTAACTTATTTTTAGGGGTAATGTTACGTGTTCACTAGTGGAATAAACCTATAATAAAACAAATTAATATTTATTTACTCATTATTAACATTAACATTTACTTTTATAGTAATAGCCATTTCGTTTTTTGTTTTATCACATTTAACTTCCTTACCATTAATAACAACCTTTGTAGCATTGTTGCCATTATTTTCGGAACGCATAACATCTGCCGAAGTTTGTGAAGAATTTGCACAAATTACGGATGTCTCTTCTTGCAAGGAGCAGCTATATTTTCCTTGCAATATCAAGTTAGTTAGATATAGACTCGTAAAAACAGCTTTCTGCTACAGAGGAGCTCTTCCATCCACCATGCCGTTTGATGGTTCTAAGATCAGCACCTTTATTGGCCAATAAAGCTGTTGATGTGCGCCTCATACAATGGACTACAATGTTTCTGGATTTGCGATATTCAGGAATGAAACAACTATTGAGGTTGCCTTCGTCAATGTGTTGATTCCAAGAAGCTAAGAAGAAAATTTTTGATTGATGTATCTTAAAAAAAATCTGTCATGTGTTAGCCGAATTGGGCGCAGAAAAATATATTTTCTGCATATTTCAACAACATTCACGCAAAATCCTTTTATATTTGTAAATTTTCTTGAAATGCCGTCTTGGTGTCTGGTATTGAAGCAACTAGGTAACTACCAACATCCTGTACATACATCATTAATTTTCAAATTTGTCAATTTGCAGCATCGACAGGCACCAGAAACCCCCATTATTAATGCAACCTAAAATAATTCAAGGTTCATTATATATCTGTAAAAGGTAAAGAGATATTACCTTAATCATTAAGTATTCTTTGTCGGAAGCTCCACACTAAAAGAAATGCGTTTTATTCTTTATTAGAATTCTATATGCCATTATAAGACCATTGTATACTATATGTGACAGTTAAACAGGTGAATATTGGATATAAAACGCGTATTGCTAGCACAGTTGTATAGTGACTATAAACCTTATTCTTTNTATGGGACTCCAGTACCTTCCGGCTCTGCCGGCTAACTAACACCAAACCTCTTCAGTTTTACTTGGAAGTGTGTATGACTAATATGGGTTAACAGATGACATTTAGTGACATATTAAATGAGACAGGTCTTATTCATCATTAGCAAAGGTTCTGAATTTATACCTTTGAGTAGCGGTTGGTTTGTATTTATATTTGGGTGGTAAGAGCAACCATCGTGGGTTTCTCTGCCATGCTCTTTCCCCACAGGAGCTCTAGGTGAGCCTGGCACCATACATCCCCTCTACAAAGTTAGTAGCCAGCGCCTTCCGGTCGATAAAAAAATAGATACATACAACGTAGGGATTCCTTATGACGATCACATATTTTGGCCACAACTACGTTAATTTTTTTGATCGAACCTAGGGTTGCTATACTACAAGGGGAAAAAGGGTGGAAGGGGTAGAGGAAGTTTTTTTATGACTGCAAATATATTTTACTTAATTTGTACCTGCACTAAAAATCTTATTTATATGATCCTGTTAACAAATGTAAGAAAAATGGTTTATTAGGTATGTTATTAAGAGGTTTTGAGTGTTTTGGGTGGAGAGGTTTAATCCCTTTTGCCTAGAATTGATTTAATATTGTTGCTTTAGGTTCAAAAAACATATTCCATACGTTTAGGATCAATTTCTGATAGGGCAGAAAACCGGCCTTATTGACCCTCTTCCTTTATAAAAGTAACCTTTTCACTGATTCATTGGTGCAAGGGGTTATTTATTTAAAAGTTTTGAATGCTTGTTTAAGTTTCTATTTATTTATATTCGACAAGTTTCTATCTATATAAGAATAAAGAATAATAATTTGAATTTAGTTATATACATTTATTCAATAACAAATTTAAAAAAAAGTAACAGCTAATTTAACATTTTTGTTTGCAATTCGCATTAGGGTAGTAATAAGTACCTCCAGATTTTAAAATGAAAATGTTTGCGTTTGAAGTAAAAGTTTTAACCAGCAGTGATTGTAAAAAAATTGGTATGAAACATTGGACGGGCACTCAGGTTAATTTCAACCTTTTAATTATATATGAAGGCCTGTAGCTACAGAGCTAAAATTTAATATCGGAAATTTTCATCTGAAACCAAGCCACTGGAAAAAATGTCGGTCATAAAGTTTTTCACATAAATGATTTTATACGAGCAATAAAGGCTGATATTAAAGTCATCTAGCGTATTGTTGTGGTTTTACTTATAAGGATGGTTATTTATTATAGCCGCAATTTGGGTCGGTTTAAGGAAGTGTAATAATTCTCTTCATAGTCCATAAATATTTCAAACGATTCGGTTTTAAGGCTTCCCTCGAAAAGAAGTAATGTAGCAGAGTATATTACTCGAGTTAAATTCATTATTCTCGGTAAATCAGTCGGTAATTCTATAAGATCTCCCTGGCGCTTACAGATAAAAGATTTCTTTCCTTGCAATTTTTGTAATTTGAATTAAATTTGGCACTTAGCACCAGAACCGTGGCCTTAAAAGTTGATAATAATATATTAAGTCTGTGCTCTTTTAACAGTTGAAATATGTGAAAAACTCTTTGAGGAAGGGTCAAATTCTATGTTCAAAGGTAGTTACTGAAAAGGGAAATATGTACATACCTAGGAAAATGTGAATTATGATTGATCCTTTGTATAAGGCATTTGCTTTTATTTCTTACATTATCCTAATATAAGCCTTTGTGTCCTATTAGGTAAAAAGTATAAGTAGTTAACACTTTCACACAAATAAAATAAAGACAACATACCGAAGCACTATGGGCCAGAATCTGAAAAAGTGGCCACAATACTAAAATAGCTCCAATTGCTGTAAAATNGGCTGGAAATCTGTTGGGTTGGTACTTCCGAACTTCACGAAGAAATTGACGAAAATTAGAACATGCTCTAATTCGTCAAGAACTTGATGAATAAATTGATGAAGTTATTTGACAGCTGATTTGGTGCATTACACTTGCCCAATTTCTTGATGAAGAAACTTCATCAATTAATTGATCAATAAATTGTCAATGTAAAACAGCTTTTAGATATAGACTCGTAAAAACAACTTTCTGCTACAGAGGAGCTCTTCCATCCACCATGCCGTTTGATGGTTCTAAGATCGGCACCTTTATTGGCCAATAAAGCTGTTGAAGAGCGCCTCATACAATGGTCTACAATGTTTCTGGATTTGCGATATTCAGGAATGAAACAACTATTGAGGATACCTTCGTCAATGTGTTGATTCCAAGAAGCTGAGAAGGACATTTTTGATTGATGTATCTTTCTGTCTTGTGTTAGCCGAATTGGGCGCAGAGAAATATATTTTCGGCATATTTCAACAACATTCACGCAAAATCTTTCTTTTATAATTATAAATTTTCTTGAAATG
Organism: Anoplophora glabripennis; assembly: GCF_000390285.2. NCBI lineage: Eukaryota > Metazoa > Arthropoda > Insecta > Coleoptera > Cerambycidae > Anoplophora > Anoplophora glabripennis. The sequence continues at coordinate 260,596 of NW_019416410.1, forward strand.
CCGTCTTGGTGTCAGGTATTGAAGCAACTAGGTAATTGCCAACATCCTGTACCTACATCATTAATTTTCAAATTTGTCAATTTGCAGCATCGACACACACCATTATTAGTGCAACCTAAAATAATTCAAGGTTCATTATATACCTGTAAAAGGTAAAGAGATATTACCTTAATCATTAAGTATTATTTATCGGAAGCCCCAGTCAAAAATTCTTCAATATGTGTTCTTTCCAATACTACAGCTTTTTTGCTTTATATCCTCTCGATTCACTCTTTAAATAAGCAGTAAGTTTGTTATATTTTCCAATATCTATATTTTTGTAGACCTTTAAGTAGCCTTCAACATCATCGAATACTTCGACCATATAGATGAAATTGCATATACGATAGCATGACTTCTTCATGTATTGTCATTACCTTCCGTTTTTCTCTCCATTCGTTAAATTCGGCGAACACTTTTTCATTGTGTTTCCTGAATTTCGCTGGCAGTAAATGGAAAATTGCTTCTTGAATTTCTTCAAAAACAGCCGCAGGAACACAATTACTTTCTTGCATTTTTACCAAATTCAGATAGAACCACCATAGCAACCAGTAGGTATTTCAAAACCTATCACGTTTCATTGACGTTTCATTGAGGACTATTAAGACATATCAACTTTTGCGAATATTTTTTTATTAAATTGCAATAATTCTGACTTCTTTTGATAAGTAGTGGAGTTTAGGGGAGTTCAGTTTCCAAAGTATAGTCAAAGCATTGAAATTCACTAATATATTAGTACAACGTTCCGCCATTTTCTCTGTTTTTAATTTTTGTACTTTACACCCTATTACAATGATTTATCGAAGTAAAATAATGGATGAGATATAATAACAGATAATGTTTAGTTNGTAAAAAGTATATGTAGTTAACACTTTCACACAAATAAAATAAAGACAACATACCGAAGCATTATGGGCCAGAATCTGAAAAAGTGGCCACAATAGTAAAAGCTCTAATTGCTGTAAAATGTTGTACTCCAAGGTTTTTGGGGTCGTTGATTTCGAATCTGTACTCAAAATTAAGAAATTTAAAATGGCGGATCCAATATGGCGTACCTACTATAAATTATCAGAAAAAAAACAGAAATATCGTTTTATTTCTGCTGTAAATGCAAATAAGTAGTTGAAATATTTCTTATAATAGTCTTATGAGGGTTTTTTTTATTCGTAATCAGCGACCCGAAAAATCCCCGAGTATCTACTGATTTTCATGAACACTAAAAATTTTTCTGGTACCTGTTGATTTTCATGAAAATTAAAAACTATTTTCAATTATTGGTCCGCCATATTGGATCGGCCATTTTGAATTTTAGAATTTTGACTTCTGATTCGTAATCAGCGACTCCAAAAATACTTTGATGACACATTAAAAAAAAGTTCTATCGAGAAATAAAATGTATGGATCAAAGAGTTAACCTCCATGCGCGCTGTCACGGTTTATTATAAAATTCTTCGAATTATGTGAATATTTGCAAAAGTTCGTCAGTGTTTCTTAAAGTACACACTCTAAGGAATCCACTGATGTGTCGTTCCTTTTGATAAGTAGTGGAGTTTTGGTGAGTTCTGTTTCGAAAGTATAGTCAATCGAAATTCATTAATATATTAGTATAACGTTCCGCTATTTCTCTGTTTTTAATTTTTGTACTTTGCACCCTATTACAATCATTTATCGAAGTAAAATGATGGATGAAATGCAATAGCAGACTTTTGATTTGTTAAATACAACAGCACCAATGAAATATTTGAAAAGTAATATCGCTGGTTTCATGTCTGATTTTAAAAGTTTAAGTGGTTGCCACATTGAGAGTAATCGGTCAAATTCAATAAAACTTTAAAAATAACTAGTTTAGCTTATCCAGATACGACAAGANGTAGTTAACACTTTCACACAAATAAAATAAAGACAACATACCGAAGCACTATGGGCCAGAATCTGAAAAAGTGGCCACAATACTAAAATAGCTCCAATTGCTGTAAAATGGACTGGTCCACGGTTTTTGGAGTTGCTGATTTCGAATCTATACTCAAAATTATATGGCGTACCTACTATAAATTATCAGAAAAAAAATATAAATATCGTTTTATTTCTGCTGTAAATGCAAATGAAATATTTCTTATAATAGTTTTATGAGGGGTGTTTTATTCGTAATCAGCGACCCGAATAACCCCCGAGTATCTACTGATTTTCATGAAAACTAAAAATTTTTCTGGTACCTATTGATTTTCATGAAAATTAAATACTTTTTTCAATTATTGGTCCGCCATATTGGATCGGCCATTTTGAATTTTAGAATTTTGACTTCTGATTCGTAATTAGCGACTCCAAAAATACTTTGATACCACATTAAAAAAAAGTTCCATCGAAAAATAAAATGTATGGATCAAAGAGTTAACCTCCATGCGCGTTGCCACGGTTTATTATAAAATTCTTCGAATTATGTTAATATTTGCAAAAGTTCGTCAGTGTTTCTTAAAGTACACACTCTATGGAATCCAATGATGTGTCATTCCTTTTGATAAGTAGTGGAGTTTAGGTGAATTCTGTTTGGAAAGTATAGTCAATCGAAATTCATTAATATATTGTAACGTACTTTTCTCGGTTGCCAAATTTTTGTAACCTCCCTGCTCGGGTTAGCCAAATTTTTGTAACGCACTTTCCTGCGGTTTCGGTTCTGGTGGTGGTGACGGTTAGTTACGTNGTTTCCAAAGTATAGTCAAAGCATTGAAATTCACTAATATATTAGTACAACGTTCCGCCATTTTCTCTGTTTTTAATTTTTGTACTTTACACCCTATTACAATGATTTATCGAAGTAAAATAATGGATGAGATACAATAGCAGATAATGTTTAGTTTATACTTAAAGCTGCGTATGTGATATTAAAATTTAATGTTAGACACTTTTATTTAGTTAAATATTACCTAGTATATTTTTAATGTTGCCGCTAATTTAAGGGTTATTTTGTAAGTTCTCAATGATCTAGAAACAATTGCCAGAGAAGTATTAAACAATAATTATTTAAACACTATACATGTTGCTATTAAATATTAAATATAAAATTATCATTTACAGATAAATTCAAGAAGATATGATATCACAGAAAACATTTTTCTATAAAGAAATATATAAATAAGAATTCAAAATATCTCGTTTTTCTATCCTTTGTTCATTTTTAGCGTATTTTAAGAAATCGATACTCATATTGTATATCAGTTAATAACATTTTCATACATAGTGTATCTTCGTCCTGTTCTATCAATACGAATAATTTTTTATATTATTCACTGAGAGAAATAAATTGAAAATGTTAAAGAAAATAAATATAAGGTATTATTAAAAGAATTGATACTTTTTTAATTTACCTATTTGATTTGTTAATATTAAATAACCAAAAGAATATTTATATTGGCTTCAGTAATATACTCCTATAATTAAGCAAATTCATCGGATAATTTCATAAACTAATATTCACTGTTATGTACACATTCCATGAATCTGTTTTATCCACTTCTCTTACGTGTGTTTTAACGGAATTGCCAATTTATATCTAATTACTTTTATAATAAAGTGCTAATTTCATCGCTGCAACTGCAATTTCATATTAATATAGATGTAAAGTAAATTTTATTGTGATTACACCAGGCTTCAATCCGTTAATCCAGTGGGTTGTGGGTAACATCATAAGCGAGTGTTTATTTCATCGATACACTGTGAACCTTATAGTACATATGTAGATAGTTTTATTCATCAGTCGTTGAAGTCCAACAGTCTGATTTCGAAACTGCTTGAAATTAACCAGTTAATAAATATTTTTTCCACTCATGATATTGCGAAAGCAAGTAACATTTTTTCTCTATAGGGTCAGAAATATGAAAATGAAAATAGCAAGTTCATTTGTTTCATAATCGCATTTTAAAGGAAAAATATTTCTTAATTTTTTTTTCATAAATCGAGTAGTTTTTTATACAATTTTTGTAGTCCAAAATAAATTTAAGTACTGCATTGTTGAATAAATAAAGACAAAATAACTCTAAAGCTGCTAGTATCACAAAGAACGTATACAGATCTTTTTGCTGCAAATACAACTTTAAATACAATATAATTATTGAGAATAAAAAAACACTGATGTTGAAATTCTGTGACAAGGCCACGCCATTGAATTTTCTGGGCCTCCATAGTATTTAAAATTGTATTTGCAATAAAATTTCCTATTTATTATTTTTTTTAACACAGTTATACAATTGTATTCCATTTGTTATTTCAGACTAAAATAATTTTAATTTAATTTTTATATCATAAATGTCGCATTATGGTATTTTTTGGTTGAACTTGAATTTCATTGCACGACCAGAGAGACGTCTCTGGGAAGTAATATCATTATAATTCACAAAATATTTTTACCCAATTTTTATGATTATTATCGAAATACCCCAGTAAACTCTAAAATGATAATTTTCTAAATCTTTCTACAGTGTGTCCAATTAAGTCGCCACCATATGGGAAACTTTTTTATTATTGGTTTTATGAAAAATATTTATCCTTGATAAAAAGTTCTGCACGGCCTAAAACCCAAAATGAACAAATCAGATTTCAATTCTTTCTCATGAGTAAAGTACCTATATTTTTTACAATATCTACAATCGTTATTAAGAAAAGTTGATCCTAATAAAAAACTACCGTCAGATATCCAATATTATCCGTCTACCATTAAAAATAATCTTTAATAATTTTTGGGTATAAATATAGTAGAAAATAAATAAATTATAATTTAATTTTGGAAATCATAAAACATTTATCGTATTGAATTCATCGGTTTGTCAGTGCATCTCTAGACGTAAATTATTATCAATGCACAGAGAAGAGTTTGCAAAATTAACAATATCTGTTTCTTAATGATAGATGGATAATATTGGATATCTGACCGTAGTTTTCTATTAGGATCAACTTTTCTTAATAATGTTTGTTGATATTGTAAAAAATAAAGGTAATTTACTCCTGAGGCAAATTTACATCATTCGACAAACCTCGTATACGACTACAAAAAATTTAAATCTGATTACTTCAATTTGGGTTTTAGGCCTTGCAGATTTTTTATCAAGAATAACTTTTTTTATAAAACCAATAATAAAAAAAAATTCCCATATGGTGCGAACGTAATTGGGCACATTGTATATCTAAATTGACCAAGAAATCAATGCTGATATATTTGGGGTCACTATACAGGGTGTAACTTTGAACAGGGGCTACATTTATGCGGAATCTACCTTCAACATTTAGAAACACAAATTGTTTTTCAAATTCTGTCAGTCTTGAAAACTCAATGTTCTTTTTAACAACCTTCTCTTTTTTTCATAACCTTCTCTTTTTTCATAATCATGCCGCTGGATAAGCTAATGTTCAACCAATTCATCTGATCAGTAAGGTGTGCAAGCCTGATAGAGCGCTCACTAGATATAAAAAGTTAGAGGATGCATTACTGAAAACTAAAGGACAATCAAGGGAGAAAGATATCCTAGCAAAGATACAGCCAAAAAATACCTAGCCGTGTCTAGGTCAAATCTTCGCCTGGTGACAGGTATTCAAACTGGACACTGCTGGCTAAGGAAACACCTTTACAACGTGAGCAAGTGTGAAACACCTCTTTGTAGGGGCTATGAACAGGAAAACAAGACAGTATTACATGTGCTATGTGAATGCACTGCCGTCTGGTCAACAAGAGAGTCCATGTTGGGAGAGCGCTGACCTTCTATGGCCTGTATTAGAGAGATCCCTCTGAGCAACGTCACCACATTTTTTTCTCTGTAATAGGTTGGCTAACGGCTCAGGTGGATTGATCTCCTAATGGGAGGAGGTACAAGGGGCCCAATGAGACCTAAGTGCTGTAGCTTAAAAAACTACCCTCCCCACAATTCCAGAAATTTCAGAATTCTAGAAGCGAGATAGAGAAAATGGGTAAAACCATTGATATATTATTATTATAATTACATGCATTAAAGCACAATTAGGACGATGGTTGTTATGTTGTGGCCTGTGTCTCCGTCAGTTACAGAATTACCGTCCAATTCCTTATCCTTAGCTATCCCTTAGTATTCTTGGGCTAAGCTCTGTGGACAGATCCGTTAATAGAATCCCTAGGCCCTCCCTGATGTTCATTTCGGTTCATATTATGTCTACGTAGTGCCCTCTGCAGCTGGTCGGAACCTATGCTTTTAAACATTTCGCCAATGTTTCACATGCCTACTTGACTGTTTTATTAAAATTGTAATTATATTCAATATATTGGTTATTTATTTATGAAAACCCCATAAATTATACAACGTTGTAAAGAGAATTTCCCCTTTTTTCTAATGAGGCAAAAATTCAATATGGAGTCTATAACAAAAACAAAAATTAACTACCGCTCAACACACCATTTTAGAGATACGTTAATAGTGACAACAGAAATCGATCCTGCACATTATTTAGTATAGGACTACACATTTTTGTCCTAAAAAACAAGTAAAATTCAACTAAAATAAAAGAAATATGATAAAACCGGTTTCCTTCGAATATCTTCGGAAATATTCGGAAATTTCTAAATTTAAAAAAGAAATTCTTGATCGCTTAAAATTCTGTTAATTTTTACTCATTTAATGATTTCTATATCTTTAAAAAAGATACACAGGTATTTTTCTTATTTTGGACAATTAAAAAGTTGTAACCTTGTATTGTAGGACTCTGAATGAACCAGTTGAACACATTATTTTACCGAATAATGATCTCCAAGACAATCCCTAAAAAATTTACAATTACAATTTATGGCAATCAGTTATCCCTGAGATAACTCAAGAACCAAAAATTCTACGGCTTCCACCTCAACGCGGGCATACTGTATATTAACAACTCCTGTTGAAAGCAGTGTGAAATACTGTTAAATATGGATTGAAAACAAAGGAAAATGTAGATTACCATCCCACGTACATAAAAATTAACATATAATTTTTCACAGCAGTGAAAATAATTGAATTTGTGACCCGGATGGAAAAAATCACATGCCAGAGTGATCTAATTAGATTTTCAATTTTAAATTTAATTCCGAGCCGCCCCTAGTATTTTTATCAGAAGCCAACAAACAACCCGAAAAATTATAACCGGATTTTGATTCACGTTTTACTGATTGTGATTTAGGGTGGCCCTCACTTATTACGAATACATGTCGGATATATCCGAGGAGAGTTAAGAGTTGAATTTACGATGGGGTTGAGACCGGTGGAACATTAATCACTCAAAAGTATATAATAAACCTATATAATAATCAGAACGTGTTAAGAGCGATATCGACTGCCGTGGATTTATGGGTGACCCGGGTACGCGGCGCTATGCATGTTAACTGTGCCCGGTTCGCTGCTTCTGGCAGTGGGTCCGATGGAGAAATGTATTTTTATTTATTAATATCATGATGAGCCTCCCGATGTAAAGGTCGTAAATACTGTTCGGTGGAAGGAATAACGGTAATAAAATATTATAGGGGGTTGGTCTCCTTAAATTCTGAATTGCAGAGAAGTTTATTGCATAAACAAAATTGCAAAGGGGCAAATCCCAAAATAAATTGAAGAGGAATATTAAATCTGTCAAAAAAAAACTGTAAATTGCGAACGGGAGCGAGAGAGAAGGAAAGAGTTAGGTCAACTTAAAATTCATTTAGGTCCTTTTTATGCCTCCAAAAATCAAAATTGACGTACACTGAAAACAGTTTTTTTTGTAATTTTACTTTCAAAATAGTGGATATTTTATTATCCACTATTTTACCAGTAATTTCACAAAGAAAATATTTGGGCATAACTTATTATTTTGTTGTAAAGTATGGTTTTGGAACATTGCGAAAAATTTTTGTAAATTTTAAATATAACATTACACCGTTTTTTGTAAATTTTCATGCTCTTTTACAATATATTTTTATTCCATATTCAGACATTTTTGTATTTTTTAAATATTTTTTTGGTACTACAACGCAACGTTCCTGTANACTGTACTCATCATTTAAAGTAGGCCTGTGTAGTTATTTTCGAGTTATCAAGGAAATGTCACTAACAGTAACTTTTCGGCCTCTGCCGATTGGACTATTAAATCTTAAATAACTATTAAAAACTGCTATCCCACAATTAACGACCATATTTTAATAACAATAATAACATTTGAATTTACTTTCTTTATTTTACTTGGTCCTTCCTTTTATCTCATACTTTACGGAATAGGGAACTGTAATTAAATGAGGTAAAGTATACACTTTATCTCATCGGGCTTAAAAATTTTCATAATCTTCTACGAATCGCGTGAAAGTAATCCAAGGGCAGTCTAATTTATTCCCATTACAGCGCTTACACAAGGAGAGCGTCAGCCCGTAAGGGATCATCCTGCTGCGGATTAGTTTTCTAAGACGTTACGAATTAATTTGCAATCAATGGCAACCCAATTTCATTAAGCCCTCTAAAGGTCGTTCTGTTCTAAGTGACAGTACGTAATCCTCTGAAAACAGCGAGCAGGCAGCCAACGGGACGACCCAAACGGGAACACTCGCTAGTTCGTCAACTTGGAGACTCGGGGGTCAACACTCAGAAGCCACTAATCTATGGTTAAACATGGGTATGTGCGAGACAAGCTGCTAAGCTAACAGACTTGAAGCTTAATCTAGCCCGCAACTCGGTCTGTCGTGGCCAACATGATGTTGTGCAAACTGCAGTCGGGCTAGATTAATTTTCGATTAGTTGTCTGACGCTGCGATAATACAGATAGTGTTTAGTTTGAAGATCAAATCTGCTGTAATACCCTATAAAGGCAGTACTTCCGGTTGATTTATGATTATTTTTGTAAGGCATCTGCATATACTTGCAGCCCGTGTGAGTACTCGCACATATTCTACATCAGACTTTATGGGCTTCCATAAAACTAAAAATGTAAATAATGTATAATAAATATCAAATGAATAATAGACGTTATACTATTATTAATAGAGATTATTAACAAATTCAAACAAAATATTTTAAAAAATCAATTTAGACTAATTCTCAAGACAGTTTCCATAAACGTGATTCAGGAAATGCTTAATTTCCAAGATTGTCATTTTTGAAAATGTTTTTTTTTATATGCAGGTATTCTAAACCAATAAAAGAATACGTACAAATAAAAACTTTTATTTCATTTGTTATCCTTTATACATGAAGATAATTATGAATAAGTAAATTATTCAGAAGCAGGTAGAATTGGGATACCTATGAGGGTTGCTTTCGCTGTACAGCAAGAATAAAACGCTCTCTCAACGGTACAAATAAACTATTTTTATTGAAAACTAAGCTTGTGTAGAAAAAGTACTGTTGACGGTTTGAGGTTTTGCTGGAGAGTGCCTTGTGGTTGAAGTCGGTCGTAGGTAGCTTGGTAGTCGGTGGCAGAAGTCCCTGGTCCTGGCGCCACTCTGCAGGGGTCGGCTTCCGGGAACCCCGTGGTGCGTCCGGCGGCGTTCTTGACGTTGTGCTTAAAAATGG
>NW_019416410.1:273509-312875 GCF_000390285.2 Anoplophora glabripennis
AAAAAAAATTCCCATATGGTGCGAACGTAATTGGGCACATTGTATATCTAAATTGACCAAGAAATCAATGCTGATATATTTGGGGTCACTATACAGGGTGTAACTTTGAACAGGGGCTACATTTATGCGGAATCTACCTTCAACATTTAGAAACACAAATTGTTTTTCAAATTCTGTCAGTCTTGAAAACTCAATGTTCTTTTTAACAACCTTCTCTTTTTTTCATAACCTTCTCTTTTTTCATAATCATGCCGCTGGATAAGCTAGTGTTCAACCAATTTATCTGATCAGTAAGGTGTGCAAGCCTGATAGAGCGCTCACTAGATATAAAAAGTTAGAGGATGCATTACTGAAAACTAAAGGACAATCAAGGGAGAAAGATATCCTAGCAAAGATACAGCCAAAAAATACCTAGCCGTGTCTAGGTCAAATCTTCGCCTGGTGACAGGTATTCAAACTGGACACTGCTGGCTAAGGAAACACCTTTACAACGTGAGCAAGTGTGAAACACCTCTTTGTAGGGGCTATGAACAGGAAAACAAGACAGTATTACATGTGCTATGTGAATGCACTGCCGTCTGGTCAACAAGAGAGTCCATGTTGGGAGAGCGCTGACCTTCTATGGCCTGTATTAGAGAGATCCCTCTGAGCAACGTCACCACATTTTTTTCTCTGTAATAGGTTGGCTAACGGCTCAGGTGGATTGATCTCCTAATGGGAGGAGGTACAAGGGGCCCAATGAGACCTAAGTGCTGTAGCTTAAAAAACTACCCTCCCCACAATTCCAGAAATTTCCGAATTCTAGAAGCGAGATAGAGAAAATGGGTAAAACCATTGATATATTATTATTATAATTACATGCATTAAAGCACAATTAGGACGATGGTTGTTATGTTGTGGCCTGTGTCTCCGTCAGTTACAGAATTACCGTCCAATTCCTTATCCTTAGCTATCCCTTAGTATTCTTGGGCTAAGCTCTGTGGACAGATCCGTTAATAGAATCCCTAGGCCCTCCCTGATGTTCATTTCGGTTCATATTATGTCTACGTAGTGCCCTCTGCAGCTGGTCGGAACCTATGCTTTTAAACATTTCGCCAATGTTTCACATGCCTACTTGACTCTTTTATTAAAATTGTAATTATATTCAATATATTGGTTATTTATTTATGAAAACCCCATAAATTATACAACGTTGTAAAGAGAATTTCCCCTTTTTTCTAATGAGGCAAAAATTCAATATGGAGTCTATAACAAAAACAAAAATTAACTACCGCTCAACACACCATTTTAGAGATACGTTAATAGTGACAACAGAAATCGATCCTGCACATTATTTAGTATAGGACTACACATTTTTGTCCTAAAAAACAAGTAAAATTCAACTAAAATAAAAGAAATATGATAAAACCGGTTTCCTTCGAATATCTTCGGAAATATTCGGAAATTTCTAAATTTAAAAAAGAAATTCTTGATCGCTTAAAATTCTGTTAATTTTTACTCATTTAATGATTTCTATATCTTTAAAAAAGATACACAGGTATTTTTCTTATTTTGGACAATTAAAAAGTTGTAACCTTGTATTGTAGGACTCTGAATGAACCAGTTGAACACATTATTTTACCGAATAATGATCTCCAAGACAATCCCTAAAAAATTTACAATTACAATTTATGGCAATCAGTTATCCCTGAGATAACTCAAGAACCAAAAATTCTACGGCTTCCACCTCAACGCGGGCATACTGTATATTAACAACTCCTGTTGAAAGCAGTGTGAAATACTGTTAAATATGGATTGAAAACAAAGGAAAATGTAGATTACCATCCCACGTACATAAAAATTAACATATAATTTTTCACAGCAGTGAAAATAATTGAATTTGTGACCCGGATGGAAAAAATCACATGCCAGAGTGATCTAATTAGATTTTCAATTTTAAATTTAATTCCGAGCCGCCCCTAGTATTTTTATCAGAAGCCAACAAACAACCCGAAAAATTATAACCGGATTTTGATTCACGTTTTACTGATTGTGATTTAGGGTGGCCCTCACTTATTACGAATACATGTCGGATATATCCGAGGAGAGTTAAGAGTTGAATTTACGATGGGGTTGAGACCGGTGGAACATTAATCACTCAAAAGTATATAATAAACCTATATAATAATCAGAACGTGTTAAGAGCGATATCGACTGCCGTGGATTTATGGGTGACCCGGGTACGCGGCGCTATGCATGTTAACTGTGCCCGGTTCGCTGCTTCTGGCAGTGGGTCCGATGGAGAAATGTATTTTTATTTATTAATATCATGATGAGCCTCCCGATGTAAAGGTCGTAAATACTGTTCGGTGGAAGAAATAACGGTAATAAAATATTATAGGGGGTTGGTCTCCTTAAATTCTGAATTGCAGAGAAGTTTATTGCATAAACAAAATTGCAAAGGGGCAAATCCCAAAATAAATTGAAGAGGAATATTAAATCTGTCAAAAAAAAACTGTAAATTGCGAACGGGAGCGAGAGAGAAGGAAAGAGTTAGGTCAACTTAAAATTCATTTAGGTCCTTTTTATGCCTCCAAAAATCAAAATTGACGTACACTGAAAACAGTTTTTTTTGTAATTTTACTTTCAAAATAGTGGATATTTTATTATCCACTATTTTACCAGTAATTTCACAAAGAAAATATTTGGGCATAACTTACTATTTTGTTGTAAAGTATGGTTTTGGAACATTGCGAGAATATTTGTAAATTTAAAATATAACATTACACTGTTTCTTGTAAATTTTAATGCTCTTTTACAATATATTTTTATTCTATAAGCAGACATTTTTGTATTTTTTAAATATTTTATTGGTACTACAACGCAACGTTCCTGTATTACATACAGTATTTAAATTGTTAATACTTAGTAATTTCACATTGTAATATATTTATTTGTACAAGTACTGTTATACAGGGTGTAAGCAGTTTGACGACCATTACTTCAGCATGAGATAGAGTAATTATAAATGAACAAAAAAGTTGTATATTACAGGGGCGTAACAATAACAGTTTTCAAAATACAGCGAGTATTAATATTGGGGAGTTTCATCACAACGTGGCAACAGCGCTTAACTTAATGTTACATAGCTGATGCCCACCACGTGTACACGCGGCAGACTTGTTCTAGAATAACAAAAATGTGAACAACTATTATTGTGAAACATTTAGTAAATTTCAAGACAATTGTTTTCCAGTTTTTAAATACGAAGATAGTGTTGTGCTTAAATTTTAGCTCAAATTTCAGTAATTATGAATCTCGTAAAACAGGAACTTAATTTTTAATAAATCAAATTATGAATTTGAAAAATATGTAATTAAAGCACCCAAAGATTCACGTCGTCCAAATAATCATACGTATTAAAAATAATTTAGATACTCACCAAAAAGCANACACTGTTTCTTGTAAATTTTAATGCTCTTTTACAATATATTTTTATTCCATAAGCAGACATTTTTGTATTTTTTAAATATTTTTTTGGTACTACAACGCAACGTTCCTGTATTACATACAGTATTTAAATTGTTAATACTTACTAATTTCACATTGTAATATATTTATTTATACAAGTACTGTTACTTTCTCTAGAATACAGGGTGTAAGAAGTTTGACGGCCATTACTTCAGCATAAGATAGAGTAATTATAAATGAACAAAAAAGTTGTATATTACAGTGGCGTAACATTAACAGTTTTGAAAATACCGCGAGTATTAATATTGGGGAGTTTCATCACAACGTGACAACAGCGCTTAACTTAATGTTACTTAATGTACACGCGGTAGACTTGTTCTAGAAAACAAAAATGTGAACTATTATTGTGAAACATTTAGTAAATTTCAAGACAATTGTTTTCCAGTTTTTAAATAAATAAAATAAAATGTATCGATTTTGTAGTACGACGATAGTGTTGTCCTTAAATTTTAGCTCGAATTTCAGTAATTATGAATCTCGTAAAACAGGAACTTAACTTTTAATCTAATTATGAAATTGAAAAATATGTAATTAAACTACCGAAAGATTCACATCATCCAAATAATCATAGGTACGTATTAAAAATAATTTAGGTACTTACCAAAAAGCAAAATTCAGCAATTTTTAAACGCACAAGTACAAAACAAACTACAACATATCCTCAAAATGTCCACCACCATTTTCGATGCACGCACGACACCTTCGAATCCAATTTTTGCGCACTCGCTGGAAAATTATCAAGTTAACATTTTAGAAAAGCAAGGAGAAACACCTCAAGAAAAGGAAATAGTAGTACGCAAAAAACACTCCGTCACGGTAAAATTCCAGATACCAACTGAATTGCGTATTGCTGGTTGTTGGGCTGCTTAGTAGCTGTGGGGGTCTTACTATTTCTTCTTGTTATAATGTACTCGCTTCAAATTAAATAGGAATTATTTTTTAGAATTAAGTACAAAGGAATTCAAAAAGTGATAGGTAAACATTGTATTTTATGGTATTCTATGCGCGAAGTTATGTCAATCTTCCTTAATTAATGGAACTTTTGTACATCAAATTGGAAGTTTTGATAATTAACACAGCCCCACAAAAAAAATTTAAATTATTTTCTCCGATATCTGAGGAGGTGCACTTTATGTTTTTGGGGTTGCTGAATCCGAATACGGGGTCCATTTAACCCCATCACGTCAGGGTCAAGGGCATCTGAAGGTCAAATTGCGGAATGACTATTAAAAAATCTGGAAAAATTTATATACATGTTTTCGGGGTCGCTAAATCTGAATCTGGGGTTCTCTTGACCTTGAAGTGTCAGAATCAAGGTCAAATAAAGGTCAAAACCCTAAAATTTGATGATATGATCATTTTGACCCCGGATTCTTGAAGAGCAGAAAATTTTACGTCCGAATATGTATTGACTTTTTTTTTAGAACAGACCTTTGTAGGTCAAGTGATGGTCATCCAAAATCAAATCCATTTTCCAGCTTTTGGCTGTAAATTGAGATCTTGGGTCTTTGATGAATTGATATTTTTCGGGTCGTTGATCACGATTCTGGTATTCATTTGAGCCAATCACGTCGTAATATAACGATATAATATTTTCTTACTCCGGATTCTGAAACAGTGAAAAATTTCATCCGTGTGTTTGCATCCAGGGCACCTCCCCGTGGTGACGGCGGGCAACGGAGTTGTCCCACTATCCGGCAAAGTCCCTGGAACAGGACGCGTATGCCGTCATGGCAAACACAACGGAGATGGAACCCCAGTATCGGCGGCTGGTCAGGGTGGGAAAGCTGGCCCGCAGGCGTCGTCATCCAGTGACCGCGGCTCTGTTGAGGTGGCTACCTTGGCCTCACCAGACTATAAAGCTACAAGTAGTAGAACCCATAGACATGCGCATGACAACCCAGAAACCCCACATCATTTCTGTTATGTTTGTGGTAAATACGTATTCGGATGTAAAATTTTCTGCTCTTTCGGAATCCGGGGTCAAAAATATCATATCATCAAATTTTATGGTTTTGACCTTTATTTTACCTTGATTCTGACACTCCAAGGTCAAGAGAACCCCAGATTCAGATTTAGCGACCCCGAAAACATGTGTATAAATTTTTCCAGATTTTTTAAATAGTCATTCCGCAATTTGACCTTCAGATGCCCTTGACCCTGACGTGATGGGGTTAAACGGACCCCGGATTCGGATTCAACAACCCCAAAAACATAGAGTGCACCTCGTCAGATATCGGAGAAAATAATTTCAATTTTTTTTGTGGGGCTGTGTAATTGTTTTCTCGGAAATGGTTGAGTTTAAGACCCATGTCATATAAGGTTTTTTTGTCTATTTTAATGTATTCTATCGCCTGTTAAAATTAAAGCAGTCAAACTTCTAACACCCTATATACAGGGTGTCCTTAAAAAGTATTTACAACGCTCTACCAGATACAGTGCGGCTCAAAATAAATCGATTTAGCTAAACTTATCTTAGTTCAAAGTTGCTCCGATTGGGCGGTATGCGGCCCCGAAGTTGCAATTCTAAAACCTTTTTTTTATAAACTTAAAATGCCTTATGCGATTTTGCTAAAATTTGGTCTCTATAGGACAATAAACTCCATATCAAAATTATGAGTAACATTGGCGTAGAACTTGTGTTATTTTAGTAATTACACTTTCTATAATTCTACGCCAATGGAAAAAAAGAATTTTAAGTATAAAATTTAGATTAAGTAAATTATTTACTACAAAAAAGGTACTCTTTATAAGGCTCGATTACTCTCATGGATTACTCGAAATTTGTAATTTTAATCATTGAAAGCAATTTTGACAAAAATTAAATTAGGAAAAAATTATTTACAATTGTTCCTGATATTCTTTAAATAAAAATGATACATCGTCACATGAGATATGGTTTTTGTGTATTAGCTTTTTTGGGTATACGGTTTTTTCACAAGTACTTGCCCTTATACAAATAATTTTGATTATTAGTTGTCATAGTTCCGAGTAAAAAAAAATGTCACATTTAAGACACCTAAATTATTACCAAGATTCAAAATTTTCTCATTTACTTAATAATTTGAATTAAATTTTCATTTATCATGGCTGTACAATACACCAATGCAAAATATATTGATATGTTATTAATTTTTGGATATTGTGAAAGATTTTCAAATCGTCGTATACCAAGCCACCCAACGTTTGCTGCTGTGGAGAGACGTCTTCGGGAAACTGGTCGCTTTGCTCCTGAAGCCATGAATTATGGAAGGCAACGTTATGTATGGGTTCCTGAAGTTGAACGAGATATCTTGGAATGTGAAGACCCGGAACTAAGCACGATACGATTAAGTAGAGAAATAGGAGTATCTAAAAATTTCACAGGGTCTAACGACACTTAGAGTGTACGATAATTCAATAAACATAGAAACCTAAATAAAAAAATTAAATAAATTTGGAACGAATACATTGAAGATGAAAATTTCAAGACATAACATTTGAATCTGATTCGGGCTGAGGCAGTACAGTATTGGGGGTCATGAAAGCTTGCAATAAATACAATTTCCAGGTTCGTATTTAAAAAAATGAATGATGGTCCTGGAGAGACGAAACGTTACACATAAAAATTGATTTTGCTATTCGATAGAGGGTAAAAAGTTGCCTGTGTTCTTTTTTCAATATCACCTCAAACAAGGATGAAATGAAACAAAACCGGATTTCCAAAATTTCGTTTTTTTTTTCAAATATTTCGAAAACTAATCATGTTAGGCCTGATTTTTTAGAGGCATAGTGTTGGTCCCCGGATTATGCAACTTTGCCCTCATTTAAGCTACTTCGTATCTCTTATCGTTTTCGAGATCCCTGTAGTGAGAAGAGAATTTGTTAGAGCCTGTATATCAACTAAAACAATGTACACAGAAAACATCATGAAAATTCCCACAGTTGTTCCTAAAATGGTGACAGTCTCAAATTGTATCAAACTTACGTACGATATTGTTAATTTTAGAAAATTTAAAATTCTTGGTAATAGTTTCATAATTGTAAAAATAGTGGCAATATCGCCACGGTAGCGCAGTCGGTCGAGAGTGCGGTGGCAAGCATTTCTCGGCTAGGCTTCCTACTCTGGTCCGGGTTCGATCCCCGGTGTCGGCACTGGCAATGTCGATGGATAATGGGTGTTTGTCCGCGTTTTTTCAAGTGTAGCCCCCTTCCGCACAAGCCTTTGGCTTTGGATTTGGGGGTTGTCTCATTTCTGTGGTGTGTTTTATGTTTTTTTTTTATGTAAACGTTGAATTNCTTGTGCTCTTTGAAATCATCCTCGTAAAGAAAATATATATTTTGAACTGACTCATTATTCAAATTATTAGGAATGAGAGACACGGGGATCTCATAAATTTATATTTAATTTCAGTCACCCTAAGAGTTAGATATCACATTTCGCTGTCAAGGTCGGCCAACGCCATTGAATCGACGTGGGGAGCTTTCTGATATAATATTTCGTGATACGAATCGAATAACATAAATTTCTAAAAAAAAATATACTTCTCCGGTACCTTAACAAACACGATTTAGCGACCTGAATAAAATTTCATTGTGGGCTGACGGTTTGGAAAAACGGTTTTATTACATGGGGACACATAAAAATTTCCGCAGTTGTGCTTTTCAGAAATAGATATTTTCAAATAAATCCTGGGAAGTAGCGCTTACAATAAATCACATGTTTTTGTTGATGAGCCAGTCAAAGCAACCTGGATCTGGATCATAAGTGTGATTATTTTTTTTTAAGATTAAATTCGCAGTCAATAATAGATAGAAGTAGTCAAATAAATATGTTTATGAAAAAAATAAATTCTCAAAGCTAAATTATTAGCCAAATTTCTTGAAAAATCAACATAAAAGAAATCATATCTCGTTTTGAGAAGCATGTCATGAACTTTACTTTGTTTTTAAACTTTAGTAATCAGCATAACAAAGTGTCATCATCTACTGCTTCTTTCGTAAACAACTCTCCAATCACATTTTTATTATCCATTTTTCCTGAACGGTCTTCCTTCGATCCTCTTTCTAGTTGATTAAGCCAGTAGTAGTACTTCTTGGTGGAGACACATATTTTCGATAGAGATTACTAGGAGTGAATACCTATAATACGTTTCGCTCCAGAGAGACCGTACCTTAAGGCCGCAGAGGCGATACCGCAAAGCATTACATTTACGGCAAGTAAATCCGTTCGTAATGTTAATAACATCAGTGACAGGCGATAGGGACTTGTGGCTCAGAAATTCTGACCTTAAATTCGAATTCAGCGAGTCAAAGTGAGATACACTGGTCTGGTCCACGACCTATTCATTTTTTAGTGGTGTAGTATTTTTTCAGTGTAGATAAAAAGTGAACAAACCCCGTGAACTTTGTAACACAAATCTATATTCGCAGATCATTGGCTACAGGCTACAGGTTAAGAGATTACAACAGGAATAGACACTAAATTCCTCAAAGATTCTTGCACCCCAGGTCTCTAGTTCTCTAGTTCCTCAGGTTTCTAGTTCTCCAACTAGAGATTTTCTTTCTCTTTCTATCAATAGGGGTACAATTGTGTCCATAAGAGATAACACGCCATGTAACTGACTCGAATAGCGAAATCCAATGATTTTTATAATAAATTTTGCGCACGCGCTCTGTTAGCATAACTCCGCAGAACGAATTTGACAACCGTTAAATTCCTACGACACATTTTCTCTTCAAATCAAAAAGTAATACCTTTAGAAAGCAACTCGTACTATGAAAACTATAAGCATGTTGTAACATTAATTATCAGAAAACCATAAACAACATTTAAAAACAATTTTAATAAAAAAAATAGTTAATAAAATAAATAAGAAAAATGCGTCAAAGTTGCAGGTTATTTAGACACAGAAGCGTAGAAACTCATTTTATAACTTCTTAAAATTTCGATCCATGACCGCGTAAATAGTTCAATTGTGGTCAAGTTAAACACATTTCTAACATAATTCTATTAACTGTGTCTGTGGATATTTATTAAATGTTTTGGATTGCGGCCAAATTGCCATTAAACCCGTAATAATAAAGTCTTGAGTATCAATAAAAATCATCAAACTCCATTACGCCATTACACTTTTAACTACTTTTTAGTGTCTCCCGGATGTGAAAAGGCAGAGCGGCGATACTGTTAATTTAGTGTGATTTATGAGTGCTACTGTAAACGCAAAAAATGCATAAACGTTAATGGTAGAAATTCATCAATTTGTTTTCATTTGGTCATGAATTTACTAGGCCAAAGATATGTTGTTTTTATTATACCTACTGGACAGGAAAACAAATGTTTTGAGAGTGATTTGATGTTTTTATATTTCGGTAGCCTTTTATTTTCTCTGAAGCCATCACTCATTTCATTTGGTTGAGATTATTGTTCTGTGTGATGTGCGCATATAACGATTGTGCGAATTTAAATGAACTGGTGTGCGCTTTTGTGTTGCCATTTTAAGGACTTCCAACCCTCTAAACAAGAAGACGGGTAGTTATTTAATTAATTATTGTCCGCAAATTCATTTTCAGAAACGTGTTATGTAGTGATATGCATCAATTGTATTAAATAATTTTGATATATCCATTAAAAGTATTACATATTTTTCTAGTACATAATATAAAATGTATTATATCAAGTAAGTTGTATTATACTTCTTCAAAATAAGTGTAAGGTCTACCTTGTCTAAATGCGAGCACTTTTCCACACAGAATGGGCGTTTTCACATTTACCGACACCGACACCGGCACGACAGAATATTTGCACATATGCAACGACACGGCACATACAGTTGCAGTGTGCCGTTTGAGGAAGCATCATGGCAGGAGTTAAAAAATATCCATCCTCCAAATATTGATATATTTCCAGCCAACTTTTGTCCCGAAGAATTTTGTTTTTGTTATTTTCATTGGTTTTATTCCAAACACAGGATTCCACTAATTCAATTAGTGTTAGTATTTAAAACCGGTCATTTTGTTAGTTTTTACCAAAAAATTCCACATCACTCACAAAAATCAAATAAAAATATTTAAAAAACCGGTGACGACGCGAGTGGTGTGACTGCTGCTCGCCGACATGTAGTTACTGGTTACGACAAGATACCGATATATCGGCGAGTGACCATTTATTTATATGAGATTACGCATCCACCGGCATCGTTGTCGTTGTCGTGCCGGTGTCGTGTTGGCCGAAATCTTATCCAACTCTCTGTCATAGAGAACGTATTTTGTTGATTGTTCTCTAAACATATTACGCTTAAACGATGAGCAGGTTCATTGCTTATATTTAAAGCAGTCAGCCAGACATTATTCGAAAATGTTTTTTTTAGTTAATATCTAATGAATACATCTTCACTTGATGAATAAAGGTATATATAAATAAATAATACTGATTAAAATAAATCCTAACGGATAATGAAAACAAACAGATGTTGAATATGATGCAGGCTAAATATTCAGAAAATATGCAGGGTATTCTTAAATGAAGTAGCAAAAACGGTACCAGTGAATGTAGAGCCAAAAATAAGAGGATTGAAGTAAAAATACCTTATACGAAAGTTGTACCACTAGGGCGATATACCCTCTTAAAGGAGGGGATTGAAATTCACATTTTAATTTTTTTCTTTAACATGAGGAATGCTAGAGACAAAACTTGGTATGAGCATCCTACTAATAAAGGGACATCTTTCCAGTATTTGCTCGATCATTGGCGTATTTTATAAAGGAGTGAAACAGCCATTGCAATATTTTATTAGAAATTTTTTATATGAAGCAAATTATTTATTTAAAATATATATATTTATTGGGAAGACTGATTTATCGCGCAACTTTTTTACCTCTTGTAATTTTTCGATAAAACCGATAGTTTTCTAGTAAAAAAAAATAGATGCGTCATCGTTCACTAAAGGGGTAATTGCGAAAATTTGTAAAAATAAAGTAAGCCGATATCATAACAAATAAATTGTTATTTTTCATATTGACAATAAATTGACACTTTCTGCCAACCAATAATTAGTACCAATTGATTAATTTATTATCAGAATAATTATGGGAAATAATATTTATACCAATGACGAATATGTCGACATGCTCCAAGTATTTTTCGAATCCAGAAAAAATAGTAACGCTGCAGTAAGATTATACCATCAAAGATATCCAAACCGACCGATTCCTCATAGACAAACATTGGCCTCCGTGGAAACAAGGCTTCGCGAAACTGGTAAAATTCAGCCATAATCGTGAGGGTGCCGTAAGAAGGCATAATGTCCGAACTGTTGAAACTGATGAAGTTATACTGGAATATCTAGAACAAGACTGTGGTACAAGCACAAGACAGGTGTCCAGGAAACTGAAGCTTTCTCACAGTCTTGTGTAGAATGTAGCTCATGAAGATTTTTTATACCCTTTTCACCATCAGCCCGTGCAAGAATTGAATGACTTTGATTTACCTAACCGTGTGGATTTTTGTCAATGGTACATTGACCAGGCATGACTTAAATTTCCTAATGAATACACTTATCACCGATGAAGCAAATTTTCCTAGAGTAGGTACAATAAACCTTCATAATGCTCATTCATGGTCGGAAGAAAATACTCATGAAATATTAGTTTCAAGATGTCAACATAATTTCAGTTTAAACGTTTGGATGAGAATTCTAGGAAATGCTCTAGTAGGTCCTTTTATACTCCCACACAGGCTTGGAGCGGCTGAGTATCTTAGATTTTTGAACGAAAATCTTCTAACATTCTTGAGGATGTACCTCTCGCTACACGTCAGGTGATGTGGTATATGCACGAGGGGCGCCTGCACATAGTACGCTTGCCGTTAAAGAATGGTTAAATTTAAATTACCCGAATCGCTGGATTGGTTGTGGTCGTGATGCATTCCTTTTCGTGGGGACACATAAAAAGAATTGTTTGTGCCACTCCTGTTGCCTCCTTAGACGAACTACGCTTAAGAATATTTCAGGCAGCAGATGACCTTCGCAATAACCAAGAACTATTTGTGGGAGTGCGTTATAACTCCAACAGACGTATTAGGTTATGCTTGCAGCAAAATGGAAATTATTTCGAGGATATTCTTTAAATTTAATTTTGCATTTCTTGTTTTTCGTTTGTATTAAATTTTATTTTACCTAGTACATGTCCCATGGACATAAGTTATCAAACATTTGTCATTAATTAATAGCAAATTATTCTTAATGTTATTATTAAATTACCAGCTTATTGACAGAAAGTGTCAATTTATGATAAATAACAATTTATTTGTTATGACATCCGTCTAGTATATTTTTATAAATTTTTGCAATTACCCCTTTAGTGAACGATGACGCATCTAATATTTTTACTAGAAAACTATCGGTTTTATCGAAAAATTACAAGAGGTAAAAAAAAGTTGCGCAATAAATCAGTTTTCCCAATAAATATTTTTAAATAAATAATTTGCGTCGTATAAAAAATTTCTAATAAAATATTGCAATGGGGTTGACTGTTTCACTCCTTTATAAAATACGCCAATGATTGAACACATATTGAAAAGTTGTCTCTTTGTTGGTAGGATGCTCATACCAAGTTTCGTGTCTCTAGCATTCCTCATGTTAAACAAAAAAATTAAAATGTGAATTTCAATCCCGTCCTTTAAGAGGGAGAGGAAGAATTAAAAAATTATTAATTTCAATGAAAAAAACAAATGAATAACAAATTGAAAAAGTAGCCACCAAACAATATATTTTTTAATGAATACATGCAATTTTTATTTAACCACCTTTTACCGCATATGAGGTCTGTTCAGAAAATAACCGAACTTAATTTTTTTAAACTTTATTAGGTATTAATTTTATACATTATTGGTCTCTGCGCCCTCCAGAGTACTCCTCTACCCTATTCACACACTTTTCCCAGCGGTGTTTCCATTTCACGAAGCAGTACTGGATAGCCTTTAAAGTTCGTGACGAATTTGCTTTGATGTCATCAATAGTCAGAAAATGGCGTCCTTTCAGCACTTATTTCAATTTAGGAAATCTAGGAATGGCAAGTGAGAGGGTGAGGGAGGACAGTAATCTGATTTTTGGCACATAACTGACGATTTGAAAAAGTTGCATTGTCATTTTGCGACAATGGTCTCATTTTGCTGATTTTTTTCACGTAACTGTTGTAAAACGCCTTGACACGGTTCACTATTTCACACTGAAGCAAACATTCAAAATGCACAATTCCATTAAAGTCGAAAACAGTGAGCATTACTTTAACATTGGATCAAGACTGACATGCCTTCTTGGGGCGTGAAGATCCTTTTCCAATCCATTGTGACGAATGCACTTTTGTTTCAATGTCCCCTCCCGTTATGGTCCTTTTAATGACTGCTTCATTGTCATTGGATTGTTCAAGGAATTGCCTTCAAACATCATCACGGTTTTCTGTTGTTCAGTCATCGAACGAGGAACAATTGTTGTTGCAACTCGATGCATGTTCAATTTTTCAGTCAAAATTTCATGCCATGATCCAATTGAGTTACTAACCTCTTCTGCAATTGAAGTCGAAGGCCTTTCTGGTAGAAGATCATTTTCCATTGGCTGACGATCATTTTTAAATCGTGAAAACCATTCGTAACATTGCGTATGACCCATCTCCGTAGGCTTGTTTTAAAAGCTGAAAAGTTTCCGTGGAAGTTTTCCCCAGTTTCACGCAAAGTTTTACGTTTCATAGTTGTTCCAGAAAATCGTCGCTAACACTTAAACACGTTGCAGTCAAATAATATCACGAAAACTAAATGAGATATCAACAAATTCAAGAACATGTAGTTACAGAGGAGGATATGAGTACGCAATGCTGCCAACCGTATATCATTAAATATCTCCATTAGGGTATAGGAAGGTAATTAAAAAAATTCGGATATTTTCGGAATAAGTCTCGTATACTTCTATTTTAGAAGAATATTTTGAATTTGGCGTTTTTAGTGGTACATTTGCTTAAATCGCTGTGGATTTACTGTCGATATTTATGACACAGTTTCTTAATTAATGAAGTTTTCGCCGTCATTAGAAAAAAAGAAAATTATATAATTATAAATCGTTACTAAACCATTTAGCCGAAAGGACCAGATTCTTTGTGTTAACTTACCTTTGACAAATGAAAAGTCTAAGAACGCCAATTGTATATAAGTGTTCTTGACTATACATGTTGTGTTGTGGGTCAATGATACTGTGTGTTTGAGAATTATTAACGAATGAATATGTAATCATTTGTGAGCGCGCTGTACAACTGCTATATTTTTCTAATTATTTCTTAATAAGGAACATACTGTAAATGTTGGCCAACTTAAAACTACACTTTTGTATATTTGAATAGAGGCAAAATTCTTGAACAAATTCTTTTTTTTTTATAAAATGAAAAATTAAACTCCATTCGTGGACACACTATATAGGGTGTACCATTTGACATTCCCGCTGCCAATATCACCAAAAAAAAAGAAATTTATTTTAGTTCAAGAAACTGGGGTTGTTATAGCTGTTTTACATTGACAATTTATTGATCAATTAATTCATGAAGTCGCTTCATCAAGAAATTGGACAAGTGTAATGCACCAAATCTGCTCTCAAATAACTTCATGAATTTATTCATCAAGTTCTTGACGAATTAGAGCATATTCTAATTTTCATCAATTTCTTCGTGAAGTTTTGAAGTACCAACCCAACAGATTCCAGCCTCAGATCAATAATGAGGTTATGTTATTGGAATATGTAAATAATTGTGTGGCGTCGTACTAGTTTTGCATTGTTTTTACTGATTTGTTACTTGTGAGTGGAAAGGTGACATTTTTCAAATTTATTTGCTTCTTTGATTCGCTGGTAGAATTGATTCATGCGTCAAAAAACTTGACAAAGTCTGTAGCAGTGTAAAACCACACTGTTTACCAATAAATTCGTGAATTAATTCATGAAGAACTTCGTCAATTTATTCATCAATAAATTGTCAATGTAAAACAGTTATTAGGTCCCTCGAATAGCTTCAAATTGTAGTTAGAACTGTGTCAAATTTTTCTGTATAGATGGCGTCGCGATACTAAAAATTTTTTTGATCTCTGGAACGTGAAAATGCAGTCCATTTAAAAAATCGTTCAATTTTAAATAATTTTTGTAATATAAAGCTTTCCCCAATATTTACTTGTTTTCGAGACATGTCGACTTCAATATGCAATGTGTGATGTAATAGGAAAATCTATTATTTTATCTAAATCACACCGAGACAAAATATTCTTTTAAAATATTGTTAAAATAACTTTATTCACACCATATACAAACTAACAAATAATAAATTATAAAAAAACAAATGATCAACTACAAAAAAAAAATTGTACAATGGTAAATCTTATAAAATTGAAAGACGCACACTGATAAAACTGTAATTATTGGAAAACTAATATGTGTCATCTAATAACATTTGATAAAATACGGTTCATCTCTGCCTCTTATAAGATTTACCATTGTACAATTTTTTTTTCTGCAGGTGTTGATTCGTTTTTTTTATAATTTATTGTTTGTTAGTATGTGATGTATAATAAAGCCATTATAACAATATTTTAAAGAAATATTTTGTCTCAGTGTGATTTAAATAAAATAACAGATTTTTCTGTTCCATCATACATTGCATATTGAAGTCGACATATCTCGAAAACAAGTAAATATAGGGAAAAACTTTATATTACAAAAATTATTCAAAATTTAACGATCTTTCAGATGGACTGTAGATATTGGCAGCGAGAGTGTTAAATGGCACACCCTGTATATGAACGTAATCCGTTTTGGTTCAAATAAATAGTTTACATGTAAAAGTACAATTAAAATAATGCTGGAAAAACAGATAATAATACCAATTTATAAGCGTATTAAAAGAAAGGCTGATGTTTATTGACTTTACTTAAGAATTACTTATTCCGCCCATGAGTGTGCAGCTTTAAGCTCTTAACTAATTTATCCTGGTAATATGAAACTTTTGCTGTTCCATAGCAGCACGTGCATAAAGCTATAGTGCCTTGAATATAATTTCGACTTCACGCAAGAATTTAAATAATAGACAACTGCTGCATCCCCACTTACGTGTTTTGCTTATAACATTTCGAGTTTTACGTGTATTAAAGGTATTAAAGTTTCCTTACTGGAAGTTCTCGTAAAAAGTTTACACGTTAGTTACCGTACTTACCGTGGGGAACCAATGAGAGATGAGACAACTTGATCTGAAATTCTTACTACACTGCACTTGTGCATTTATGTGGCTCATTAAATTAGAGAGCATAATATCTCTTTGTAATATTCTCTTTGAAGGTTTCAAAAACCTTCCCGTCTCATGTTACATTAAGTTTCGCCAAGTCTGTAAAGTTAAAAATATCCGCAGTAAGAAGCAACAATAAAATAAAATATTGTGCTATTAAAAGTTGCGAAGTTATTTTTGCAAGTGTTCTCCAACACAAGACTCGATAAGAAGAGACCAAATGATGATGACTAAAATTACTGAATTCGTTCACATTTACAAAAAATTTTATATTGATATTTCATATTTGTATTTGTACAAAAATGTGGTAACAACTAAATTCACTTTAATTCATTTTGATAGTTTAGCAGTTTAAAGTATTATAAATAGAAATAAATACGAGTGTATATTTTATAATGACACAAAGAGGAATTTATTTATTTCATAAAGGTGTGTTTTATATTTCAAATAAATTGGGTTTATTTATTTTCGTTACTTCTCGGAAAGTATGAATACAAGTTTACCTTTCCAACTTGCAGCATTTTAGTAGATATATTTTTATAACTGCACAGGTGACTTAACTATCCTATCCACAGACCACCTAGACTGGCCGTATCTAATTCCAATGCACGGGTATCAGTGAATGCAAAATCCGGGGAAGTGGAATGTGGAAGGCAATCTGATCGCGCGCCTCTTTAAGCAGATCCGGATTAAGTAATATTTTTTATTACATATTAAATATTATATTTCATCTTATAACAAATATTCAATTTTAAGTTTGTAATTCAGAAATTAGTATATTTTAGTGTCATATTAAATAAAACTACAAAATAATTTAAATATATTTATTGTCCTCTAAATAATATTAATTTATTTAATATTTGCCTTTTCGTNATTGTTTCAATATCTCGCCGATTCCATCTGCGCGGCATGATATACTGTTACTACTCACCTCCACAGTGAGGCCGCAATTTCCTGACTTATAAGCGCGTCACACTTGCCTATAAATAGGTATGCTATGTACAGAAGATAACCGAACTTTATTTTTTGAAATTTTATTATTAATTTAATACATTATTGGTCTTGGTCTCCTTCAAAATACTCACACACTTTTCCCAGCGGTGTTTCCATTTCGCGAAACAGCCCTAGATAGCTTCATCTGAAATGACCTTTAAAGTCTGCGACGAATTTGTTGCACAAAGAGACAGCTAAAAAGGCATTCTCCAAAAATTAAATGCAAATTAGATATACACGTCAAAAGTGAATAATGAATAAAATGCTGATGTAGGNTGATAAAATACGGTTCATCTCTGCCTCTTATAAGATTTACCATTGTACAATTTTTTTTTCTGCAGGTGTTGATTCGTTTTTTTTATAATTTATTGTTTGTTAGTATGTGATGTATAATAAAGCCATTATAACAATATTTTAAAGAAATATTTTGTCTCAGTGTGATTTAAATAAAATAACAGATTTTTCTGTTCCATCATACATTGCATATTGAAGTCGACATATCTCGAAAACAAGTAAATATAGGGAAAAACTTTATATTACAAAAATTATTCAAAATTTAACGATCTTTCAGATGGACTGTAGATATTGGCAGCGAGAGTGTTAAATGGCACACCCTGTATATGAACGTAATCCGTTTTGGTTCAAATAAATAGTTTACATGTAAAAGTACAATTAAAATAATGGTGGAAAAACAGATAATAATACCAATTTATAAGCGTATTAAAAGAAAGGCTGATGTTTATTGACTTTACTTAAGAATTACTTATTCCGCCCATGAGTGTGCAGCTTTAAGCTCTTAACTAATTTATCCTGGTAATATGAAACTTTTGCTGTTCCATAGCAGCACGTGCATATAGCTATAGTGCCTTGAATATAATTTCGACTTCACGCAAGAATTTAAATAATAGACAACTGCTGCATCCCCACTTACGTGTTTTGCTTATAACATTTCGAGTTTTACGTGTATTAAAGGTATTAAAGTTTCCTTACTGGAAGTTCTCGTAAAAAGTTTACACGTTAGTTACCGTACTTACCGTGGGGAACCAATGAGAGATGAGACAACTTGATCTGAAATTCTTACTACATTGCACTTGTGCATTTATGTGGCTCATTAAATTAGAGAGCATAATATCTCTTTGTAATATTCTCTTTGAAGGTTTCAAAAAACTTCCCGTCTCATGTTACATTAAGTTTCGCCAAGTCTGTAAAGTTAAAAATATCCGCAGTAAGAAGCAACAATAAAATAAAATATTGTGCTATTAAAAGTTGCGAAGTTATTTTTGCAAGTGTTCTCCAACACAAGACTCGATAAGAAGAGACCAAATGATGATGACTAAAATTACTGAATTCGTTCACATTTACAAAAAATTTTTATATTCATATTTCATATTTGTATTTGTACAAAAATGTGGTAACAACTAAATTCACTTTAATTCATTTTGATAGTTTAGCAGTTTAAAGTATTATAAATAGAAATAAATACGAGTGTATATTTTATAATGACACAAAGAGGAATTTATTTATTTCATAAAGGTGTGTTTTATATTTCAAATAAATTGGGTTTATTTATTTTCAATAATTCTCGGAAACTTGCAGCATTTTAGTAGATATCTTTTTATAACTGCACAAGTGACTTAACTATCCTATCAGTACGAGGCCTGTTTCAGTGGCGGCTCGTCGTATGAAGCAACTGAGGCCGGGCCTCATTGTAAAATTTGGCAGCTCTCACAACTTGTATTTTATTACCTATTATTCAACTATTAACCTAAATAAACAGTTAAACTATTTTCCAAGTAACGTTTATCAAAAATCAAAGTAACAATAAAATAATTGTTTCAATATCTCGCCGATTCCATCTGCGCGGCATGATATACTGTTACTACTCCCTTCCACAGTGAGGCCGCAATTTCCTGGCTTATAAGCGCGTCACACTTGCCTATAAATAGGTATGCTATGTACAGAAAATAACCGAACTTTATTTTTTGAAACTTTATTATTAATTTAATACATTATTGGTCTTGGTCTCCTTCAAAATACTCACACACTTTTCCCAGCGGTGTTTCCATTTCGCGAAACAACCCTAAATAGCTTCATCTGAAATGACCTTTAAAGTCTGCGACGAATTTGTTGCACAAAGAGACAGCTAAAAAGGCATTCTCCAAAAATTAAATGCAAATTAGATATACACGTCAAAAGTGAATAATGAATAAAATGCTGATGTAGGTACTTACCGATATAACTTTTGACTGAAATCTTGCTATAAAGACGTTGTGCAATAAAGGCGTATAATAAAAACTTTACTGTACCGGCCCTTATAAAAGCCTACTTTTTACACATGGCAGACACCTTTATCATGAAAATTTCACTCCTAGATCCATTTAGATTTATCTTTTTTATTCTCTAATGAAAAATAAAAGTGATATGTCTAAATATCAATACATGTGAATCTCATCAGTGAAGCTTCCGATCCAAAAATGACCAGTTCATTGGGGGAAAGCAGTTGCTGACCTTGAATTTGACCTTAACCGTGACCGCGAAGGTCAATTGAAGATAAACGTCATATTGTTAAATGGAACCCTCTATTTTTTACCCTGAGAATGGATTCGGCCGAAAATGTGATATCCGGATGTGATTTGAACTTTGACCTTGCAGTCAAGGTCACAGCGAGTTCAAATGTCTCGTCACCATTGAAGCAACTGTGGAATAAGAAGTTAATGAAATAAGAATAATCATGGTCTTGGATTTGACTTTGACCTTCAAGATTATTTGAAGGTCGACTACAGAAGTCGACCTTCATGATCTCTACATATATTTTTAAGGATGTTCGGGACCATAGATCGGTGATCTTCGATTTAATCTTGAAGATCTTTGGAAAGTCGACATTTCTTTTTATATCGGTACCTGTGTTCCTGAGGCTGCATCCTGGAAAAGAGGTAAATTCTACACCCGAAAACGTTGTAAAATAATAAGAGGTCAAATTAAAAGTTCATTTGAAGATCTCATCAAGAGTTAACCCTGGAATAGTAACGAAATGACCTCGTAATTCAATGGTCCACAAATAGTGATGTGATATTTTTATTATTTTAAATTTTTCAGTCACTCAATCTCACTTACTTTGTAACGTACTCAAATAAATATGTCTTTTTCGATTATCAGGCAAAGTTATGCCTTCGTTGAGTAACGAGACATTTTTTTCGTCCTTCCTGCACTCGTTCGTCAGATTTGTTCCTGCGATTGATAAAACCTAACATCTATGTATTCCATTAATCCGTTTTTAATTTAATTGCATATTGAGATATTTCCTTTGCAAAATTGGTGCCAATATTACGTCAACATCGAACCAACATCGCTACTAGTACAAACGCTCCACAATTCCTCATCCTTTGTCATATGTTTCTCTTCAAGTTTGACCTATTGTACTTTTTACGTTGATTCTGTATTGGTGAATATTGATGTTCATGTCATCACTTTATCGTTGATTGCATTACATATTGCTTAAGGGGTGGCAAATTATTTGAACTTGCTGTGAGCTTGACCGTAAGGTCAAAGTTGAGATCACATCCGAATCCATTCTAAGGGTAAAAATAGAGGGTTCCATTTAAAATTATAAACCTTCAGTTGACTTTCAAGATCACGATTAAGGTGTAATTCAAGGTCAAAAACCGCTTTCCCCCAATATTTGAGCAACTTTCATTTAGGTCATTTTTGGATCCGAGATATTCACATATATTGATTAAAACGAGACACGTATTATACTGAAATTGTTAAGAAGCGCAATCATTCAAATAAACATCCTGTATTTTTGTTTTTTGAATCAGAAATTAAAGGATAAATTAATTTCTGATAAAGAAAGACATATATTTTAATATTAACTTTTGTACATACTGTATATCACCTGCCACGTAAGCGTGAGGTAAAGCTTTTTTTTTTTCAGGTTCAAATTTTATTTATAGTCACTAGGATTACATGATAACAGTGCCTCCTAGATTATAAGAACTATTTTTTACTCAACGTAATTTATTTCAATCCCATGACATCGGTGGGATTTTGGTATCATATTGGCAAGCAACATTGATGGACACAAATCTTTCTCTCCATATTTATACGTGGCTTGTATACGTACAGAAATAAATTCAATTTTAAGCTTATGAATATAAATTTAATAATCTTCATCCCGCTGCGATTCGTTAGAGGATTCGGAACTTTTCCAGTTAGCTTTCGTTAAAAGATTGTATCTCATAAATAAACAAATATATGATTTGAGTTACAAAAACGGTCGAATTTTATATATTCTCACCTGGTGAATAACATTATTTTGTTGAGTATAATAATAAATATAAATATCTAGCCTGACGTAAAAATTCTACATCTGACAAAATAGCTTACAGCTTGCGTTTCACAAAGTACAATTTTTAACTTTTAAGAAAAGGGCTCTCAGCTACCTATTTTTATTTAGATACGTAATTAGAACATAATAAATAAAAAATACAATAAAGACAATTACTTGTTTATAAAATAGTCTCTCTAAGAATGTGCATACCAGGTCTGTTCAGAAAATAATCGAACTTTATTTTTAACTTTATTATTAATTTTATACTTTACTAGTCCTTGTCTCCGGAATAGCTTCATCTGAAATGGTCTTTAATGTCTGTGATAAATTTGCTCTTCTGTTATCAATAGTCTGAAAACGGCGTCCTTTCAGCACTAGGAGTCAAGTCTGGCGAGTAAGGAGGGTGAAGGAAGACAGTAACCTGATTTTTGAAACAAAACTAACGAATTGGCAACGCTGAGTGTGCGGGCGCATTGTCATGATGCAAGAACCATGAGTTGCCTCGCCACGGATTTTTTCACGTAAGCGTTGTAAAACGTCTTGATAATGCATACAGTTCACTGTTTCACCTTAAGGTAAGAATTCAAAATGCACAATTCCATTAAAGTCGAAAAAAACAGTGAGAATCACTTTGACATTGGATCGAGACCGACGTGCTTTCTTGGGGTGTAGAGATCCTTTGCCAGACCATTGTGATTAGGGAATTCGATCCCGATCCTTATTTCTAATCCCGGAATTTAGGGATTATACTTAGTCAATCTCGGGATCTCGGGATTGTTTCGATATTGAGAGTTACAAATAAAAAATAAGAAATCAAAATCAAAATTTAGACAAAAATTAACGTAATCAAAATTTAGACAAAAATCGACGTATTTTGCGGTATACACCTAGCTAATCTAATCACTCTAACTAATCAGACTTAGAGTCAAACCAGACTTAAAATCACTTTCTTTATGTTAAAGTTATTCTTTATCAAGAATCAATGAAATCTCTAATCTTATATAAATTGAAAAAACCTTTATGTAACAAACTATGCCAATAAACTTTGATAATTAACAAAAATCTCCTTCAACATCGACTAAATACGAGGGTGGTCTGAAAAGTTTCTGACCTAACAAAGATACAAGACATTTTTTCAGATTTTTTTTTTATTTTTCAACATAGTCTCCTTGTTACTCTACACACTTCTCCCAACGATGCTCCCATCTCTGTAACCCGTCCAAATAGTACTCGGCGATTTTTTCTGCAAAATAATTGTTCACGAAGGTGACTGCCTCTTCGTTTGACGAAAATCTCTGTCCTCCGAGCGCAATTTTTAGATGAGGGAACAAAAAGAAGTCGCTTGGGGCTAGATCTGGTGAGTAAGGCGGATGGTCAAGCAGTTCAAACCGTTATTCGTGGATTTTCGCCATGGCAACCGCTGAGGTGTGAGACGGTGCGTTGTCTTGGTGAAACAGGATTTTCTTTTTCTACAGATGTGGCCGTTTTTCCGCAAGTTCTGCCTTCAACTTGTCAAGTAATGATGCGTAGTATGCTCCTGTAATGGTTTTTCCTTTTTGAAGATAATCGACTAAAATAACTCCATGACTTTCCCAGCCGAAAAAACAGTTTTTGCTTTTTTTGGAGCCGGTTCCCTCTTTGCAGTCCACTGTTTGGACTGTATTTTTGTTTCGAGCGTATAGTGGTGTATCCAAGTTTCATCTACAGTAATTAATCTGCGCCAAAACCCGGATTTATTGCGCTTAAACTGCGCCAACAGAGCGTTGGAAATGTTCATTCGAATACGTTGTTGGTCTATCGTGAGCAAACGCGGCACCCAACGCGCGGACAGCTTTCTCATGTTTAAATGTTGATTTAATATGTGACAAACACATTCATTTGACATGTTCAGAACCTCTGCTATCTCTCTCACTTTAATTCGGCGGTCGTCTAGCACCATTTGGTGAACTTTGGCGAAGTTTTCGTCGGTAGTTGCAGTTTTTGGACGTCCCGAATAAAATTTCACTGTGGTAAATAATGGTGCAGAGTCCCCATAAACAGAATCCAACTCATCTTTGATTTGCGTAGGCGTATTGCCTTTCAAAAACAAATATTTAATGACAGCTCGATACTCGATTTTGTCCATTTTCATAAAAACACTCACATCAACTCACTCAAACGACTGTTACATAACAACTGCGCGTCCAAAATGGCTGAAACTTTGGTGAGTAACTGTCAACAGATGAACAACGAAATTCACTAGCTTTTATTTACGAGTGCTGCCATCTTCATGTTGAGGTCGGAAACTTTTCAGACCACCTTCATAGACGACTTTCATGTAACAACCTAGTAAGTAGGTTGTAAAGTAAGTTTCTTAGCAAATAATATCGACTGCGGCTGAAAATCGATTGGCGGCTAGTAAAATTCAAAAATACAAAAATGAAGTATATCACCCAGTGAAAATTCATCATTTTAGTTCAAAGTATAAGAAGTTTTATTGCACGCAAGCATTGCAAGTCCGCTGAGATAATTTATGCTGCTTGCTTAGTATAAAACTTCTATTAAAATTCTGTTGAGAAAGCAATTCTGTTGAGAGCACTGGTAGTGAGCGTTTTGCTTCACGCAGTTTATTTTGCAACATTTTAAAATTATGTCAATCCCGAAAATCTCTGGACCAGGAAAGCTTAATCCCGAAAATTTCGGGACTGAAAAGCGGTCGGGATCCCGGGATCCCCACAATCAGGATCCCAGGATCAAATCCTCTTATTGTGATGTTTGAAAGTTTGTCTCAATGTCGTAGCCGTAAACCCAGCTAATGTTTTATCGTCACTGTCAAGGAGTTGCCGACCAACCTCCACATGACTTGCTTTCTGTACTTTGATCATCAAAAGAGGAGCAACTCGATGCATGTTGAATTTTTCAGTTAAAATTTCATGGCATTACCCAATTGAGATGCAATTCTTCTGCAATTTCTTTGACAGTCAATATGCGCACCAGACCTTTGACTTTTTTCTTCAATTGACTGACGACTACTCTCCATCATCTCCGTAAGCTTGTTTCAAATGGTGAAACGTTTCCATGAAAATTTTTCCTGTTTCACGCAAAATTATACGTTNTATTTTTTACCCTGAGAATGGATTCGGCCGAAAATGTGATATCCGGATGTGATTTGAACTTTGACC
The DNA here is from genome assembly GCF_000390285.2 of Anoplophora glabripennis. Lineage (NCBI taxonomy): Eukaryota > Metazoa > Arthropoda > Insecta > Coleoptera > Cerambycidae > Anoplophora > Anoplophora glabripennis. Next base: position 298,791 of record NW_019416410.1, read on the forward strand.
TTGCAGTCAAGGTCACAGCGAGTTCAAATGACTCGTCACCATTGAAGCAACTGTGGAATAAGAAGTTGATGAAATGAAAATAATCATGGTCTTGGATTTGACTTTGACCGTCAAGATTATTCGAAGGTCGACTACAGAAGTCGACCTTCATGATCTCTACATATGTTTTTAAGGATGTTCGGGACCATAGATCGGTGATCTTGGATTTAATCTTGAAGATCTTTTGAAGGTTGACTTTGTTTCGTTTTATATTGGTACCTGTATTCCTGAGGCTGCATCCTGGAAAAGCGGTAAATTCTACACCCGAAGACGTTGTAAAGTAATAAGGAGTCAAATTAAAAGTTCATTTGAAGATCTCATCAAAAGTTGACCCTGGAATAGTAACGAAATGACCTCGTAATTCAATGGTCCACAAATAGTGGTGTGATATTTAATTTTTTTCAATTTTTCAGTCACTCAATCTCACTTACTTTGTAACGTACTCAAATAAATACGTCTTTTTCGATTATCAGGCAAAGTTATGCGTTCGTTGAGTAACGAGACATTTTTTTCGTCCTTCCTGCACTCGTTCGTCAGATTTGTTCCTGCGATTGATAAAACCTAACATCTATGTATTCCATTAATCCGTTTTTAATTTAATTGCATATTGAGATATTTCCTTTGCAAAATTGGTGCCAATATTACGTCAACATCGAACCAACATCGCTACTAGTACAAACGCTCCATAATTCCTCATCCTTTGTCATATGTTTCTCTTCAAGTTTGACCTATTGTACTTTTTGCGTTGATTCTGTATTGGTGAATATTGATGTTCATGTCATCACTTTATCGTTGATTGCATTACATATTGCTTAAGGGGTGGCAAATTATTTGAACTTGCTGTGAGCTTGACCGTAAGGTCAAAGTTGAGATCACATCCGAATCCATTCTAAGGGTAAAAATAGAGGGTTCCATTTAAAATTATAAACCTTCAGTTGACTTTCAAGATCACGATTCAAGGTCAAAAACCGCTTTCCCCCAATAATTGAGCAACTTTCATTTAGGTCATTTTTGGATCCGAGATATTCACATATATTGATTAAAACGAGACACGTATTATACTGAAATTGTTAAGAAGCGCAATCATTCAAATAAACATCCTGTATTTTTGTTTTTTGAATCAGAAATTAAAGGATAAATTAATTTCTGATAAAGAAAGACATATATTTTAATATTAACTTTTGTACATACTGTATATCACCTGCCACGTAAGCGTGAGGTAAAGCTTTTTTTTTCAGGTTCAAATTTTATTTATAGTCACTAGGATTACATGATAACAGTGCCTCCTAGATTATAAGAACTATTTTTTACTCAACGTAATTTATTTCAATCCCATGACATCGGTGGGAATTTGGTATCATATTGGCAAGCAACATTGATGGACACAAATCTTTCTCTCCATATTTATACGTGGCTTGTATACGTACAGAAATAAATTCAATTTTAAGCTTATGAATATAAATTTAATAATCTTCATCCCGCTGCGATTCGTTAGAGGATTCGGAACTTTTCCAGTTAGCTTTCGTTAAAAGATTGTATCTCATAAATAAACAAATATATGATTTGAGTTACAAAAAAGGTCGAATTTTATATATTCTCACCTGGTGAATAACATTATTTTGTTGAGTATAATAATAAATATAAATATCTAGCCTGACGTAAAAATTCTACATCTGACAAAATAGCTTACAGCTTGCGTTTCACAAAGTACAATTTTTAACTTTTAAGAAAAGGACTCTCAGCTACCTATTTTTATTTAGATACGTAATTAGAACATAATAAATAAAAAATACAATAAAGACAATTACTTGTTTATAAAATAGTCTCTCTAAGAATGTGCATACGAGGTCTGTTCAGAAAATAATCGAACTTTATTTTTAACTTTATTATTAATTTTATACTTTACTAGTCCTTGTCTCCGGAATAGCTTCATCTGAAATGGTCTTTAATGTCTGTGATAAATTTGCTCTTCTGTTATCAATAGTCTGAAAACGAAGTCCTTTCAGCACTAGGAGTCAAGTCTGGCAAGTAAGGAGAGTGAAGGAAGACAGTAACCTGATTTTTGGAACAAAACTAACGAATTGGCAACGCTGAGTTGCCTCGCCACGGATTTTTTCACGTAACCGTTGTAAAACGCCTTAATAGTGCATACAGTTCACTGTTTCACCTTAAGGTAAGAATTCAAAATGCACAATTCCATTAAAGTCGAAAAAACAGTGAGAATCACTTTGACATTGGATCGAGACCGACGTGCTTTCTTGGGGTGTAGAGATCCTTTGCCAATCCATTGTGATTAGGGAATTCGATCCCGATCCTTATTTCTAATCCCGGGATTTAGGGACTATACTTAGTCAATCTCGGGATCTCGGGATTGTTTCGATATTGAGAGTTACAAATAAAAAATAAGAAATTACAATCTTAATTTAGACACAAATTNGAGTCCCCATACACAGAATCCAACTCATCTTTGATTTGCGTAGGCGTATTGCCTTTCAAAAACAAATATTTAATGACAGCTCGATACTCGATTTTGTCCATTTTCATAAAAACACTCACATCAACTCACTCAAACGACTGTTACATAACAACTGCGCGTCCAAAATGGCTGAAACTTTGGTGAGTAACTGTCAACAGATGAACAACGAAATTCACTAGCTTTTATTTACGAGTGCTGCCATCTTCATGTTGAGGTCGGAAACTTTTCAGACCACCTTCATAGACGACTTTCATGTAACAACCTAGTAAGTAGGTTGTAAAGTAAGTTTCTTAGCAAATAATATCGACTGCGGCTGAAAATCGATTGGCGGCTAGTAAAATTCAAAAATACAAAAATGAAGTATATCACCCAGTGAAAATTCATCATTTTAGTTCAAAGTATAAGAAGTTTTATTGCACGCAAGCATTGCAAGTCCGCTGAGATAATTTATGCTGCTTGCTTAGTATAAAACTTCTATTAAAATTCTGTTGAGAAAGCAATTCTGTTGAGAGCACTGGTAGTGAGCGTTTTGCTTCACGCAGTTTATTTTGCAACATTTTAAAATTATGTCAATCCCGAAAATCTCTGGACCAGGAAAGCTTAATCCCGAAAATTTCGGGACTGAAAAGCGGTCGGGATCCCGGGATCCCCACAATCAGGATCCCAGGATCAAATCCTCTTATTGTGATGTTTGAAAGTTTGTCTCAATGTCGTAGCCGTAAACCCAGCTAATGTTTTATCGTCACTGTCAAGGAGTTGCCGACCAACCTCCACATGACTTGCTTTCTGTACTTTGATCATCAAAAGAGGAGCAACTCGATGCATGTTGAATTTTTCAGTTAAAATTTCATGGCATTACCCAATTGAGATGCAATTCTTCTGCAATTTCTTTGACAGTCAATATGCGCACCAGACCTTTGACTTTTTTCTTCAATTGACTGACGACTACTCTCCATCATCTCCGTAAGCTTGTTTCAAATGGTGAAACGTTTCCATGAAAATTTTTCCTGTTTCACGCAAAATTATACGTTGTATCGTTGTTCCAAAAAATCTCACATTTTAAAAATCGTCACTAACCCTAAACACGTTGCACTCAAATAAAAATATCACGAAAACTAAATGAGATATCAACAATTCAAGAACATGTAGTTACAGAGCGGGTTATGCGCAATGCAGTTCTGTCAACCGCATATCACTAAATATCTTCATTAGCGCGCAACTAAAAAAAATCGGTTATTTTCTGAACAGACCTCGTATATGAAATTTTCTCTTCTCTCTCTTCTCAAATGTTAAAATTATTGTTCAAGAAAAAGCATACATTAATAAAAATTAAATGAATAAAAAAAATAAATTACAAAATAATTGTAAATTTTTCAAATATCGACAGCGTATGATATTTTGAAGATGTTATTGTTTCTAAATATAATATTCTTAAGGTTTATTTATTAAGAATTATTTAACCTTAATTTATGTTTTACGTATAGGTACGTAAAAAACCTATACGCCCAGCAATCTCGAATTAACGGGGTAAATAGTCATAATTTCAGATTTTAGAAAAAATAGTCTTAAAATGTTACTCATTGTTCAATACGTGTTTCACATAACTATAAATAAAAATAAATATTATTAATAATTTGAAAAATAAAATATAGCATCGCGTACACTAGGTTTTTGAATAATATCCTACAATAATAGTAATATCGAATGCTAATTCTAAATATGATGGATGCAGTTATAATGATGTATAACAATCTTGAAATCTGCGATTTACCAATTACGTCGAATACACTTGTCTTTTTCTGTATCGCTCTGTAACTCTAAAACAAAGATATAAAATATCATTTGACAATTGAATTTATTTCTAAATATGACTCGGGAAACTGTTATCGGTTTTTCTACATCCTAATAGTTTCTGAGATGTCAAGGATTTATTTCAAAAATGGGCAATAGGTATATTGTGCCAATGTGTACAGTATTTCAATATGTATTATGTATATTTGAAATCGATTTGTGTGATGATTCTGCGGATAATGATCGTAGCTATTCACTAGGCACTGCGGGTGTATTTCAATGCTGGGTGGTACTGTAGTTCGCAGAGTAGTTGTTTACAGCAAAATCATTAGTTAAAAACCTTGGGACCGCCTAGCCGGGTGTCTTGTCCGGCAGATTTCGATCTGCCGAGGCAAGCATCACGGACGTAGGCTGGAATTTGGATGGGTGACCTAAGGCAGGCTCGGGGACGTGGCTGTGGCAGCCTACCAGAGACCTGGGTCGCTCAATATCTGCCGCACGCGTGTGGTCCCCGATAAATGGTAATGAGAACAGAGCAAGAAAATCTCTGTAACTCAAGACCATGTTATCATACATAAACTGTACGAGACTTTACCACCATGCCACCCTTGAAGTAAAATAGGATGGTTTGAAGAAAAGTACTCGAGTAATGAAGGAGGGTGTACAAGGGGCCTAATAAGGCCTAAGTGCCGCGGTGGAAGACAATTCCACCACCCCTCCGACATACATACATACCTTATTTCGTCTAGTGTGACACTAGTCATAGCCGCCTTTATTTGGCACACTTAACTTTATCATAATACATTGAGTCATAAGTAGAGATTGATTAACTCTTACAAAATATCTGCACCAAGTAGGCTCCAGGAATAGTTTACGCTGCTGTCATAACAAAAAATATTCTGTTAAAGAAACCTACTTTTTATTTATTTCAAACAATTCCAGTTTTATTACGGTACTTGTAGTAGAATCTTTTACCCCAGCAAAAGTTTTTAATGTGGCAGTAAAGATTTTCTATTTCAAATAAATGACTTTTTAGACGTTAATAAGTAATTTTCTTACCATGAGATATAAAATCAGCTTTTGATTCAATTATTAACTTTGTCTTTAAACTTTCAATTTATATTTATGTTACAATTGAGGTAAATGTGAGATACCTATAATTTTGGCAATCTCATCACCCCTAGCTTTCCACTTTTAACTTTTTGTGTAAGTATAAATAAAAATATATGATCGAAATTTGATAACTTATGAACAGTATAATAGGCACTGGCACTATACATAGGTACTCCTTTACATGCTTATATTAATTCTTTTGCAGAACATATTTTTCCTTTACTTAATAGTTGAAAAGTAGTAATAGTAGTAGTAGTCAAAACCTTGTTAGTTATTAGGTCTTCGTAGTTCGTGCGTCTGCGTATATAAACTAGGATTACTCCAAGCTAATAAAATATCTGACTACCAGCTAATAAAAATAAAATATCCAACTACTACTAAAATATCTAACTAATTCTAATATCTAACTACTACTAATAAAAAAGTATCTGACTGATACTAACAAAATTACTACTAGTAAAAAAATATCTAACTACTAACTACTGATATCTAACTACTAATGAAATATCTAACTACTAACTATGTATAACATGGTTACTTCGGTTCTTGTAGCCGTAAATAAAGTCAACTAACCAGTGTAATAAGTTATATCATTACCTTCAGTATCAAAAATGTACTTATTCAGCATAAGGAGGTGTTCCAGTTGTACAATGACTTAAGGTATTAATATCGTGTTGGCAAAATAATTTTTATTAAACTTTGGATATGGTATTGTAACATTAATGAGAAAAATAACTGTTTTAATACATATTACATCAGCAAATATTTTTTATATTGTTTCTAACGTTTATATTTTGCTAAAATTTTTGTCTTAAAACAGAATTAAAAATAATTCACAGTGTACCTCTTATGTCTACATGGCTCCTTGTAGCTTGTAAGCACAGTTTCATTTCCCATTTATTTTTCTTTTTATACATTAAAAGTTCCAGAATCCGATTTATCTCTAGGGAGCACAAAATTCTACTTGTCATCTCCAAGTTAACGTTTTCTCATATCAAGCCGATTCCGTTTTTTTCTGGGTCACAGATCTAAAAGACTTGTGCCAAGATATAGAGGTAGCATTTCGCGGCCTGTTTCAAACATCCTAATGTAAATATTCCGTCTATTTTATTTTCCGTGTGCGAATTTCGTTCCCTTGGGATATTTTACCTTCGTATTTGCTCCTCTATATTACAGAGATCCTGTCTCCCGCTTAAATTAAAACAGAGAATTACGGAAAATTGCACCTGCCGAGCATCGTGAAAGGGATTGCTGTTTGATGAATTCCAAAGTTCTAATCAAATACTTTTTAAAATTCCATTAAAAGTGATATCAGTTTTGCTTTTAAATGTTTGAGAAATAAAATATTAGCGTTATTAGGTATCCTTAGAATTTGTTTGGGACAATTTTTGAGAATTGAAAAAATTTTTAAATTTGATTTTCATTAATTGGAAAAATTACACGAAAAACATTACTTCTTAGGTAATTTTTTTGGGATCTTTAAATTGGGCATAGGACCTACATACTTGGCTCAAGAAAACTTCGTGTTATGTAGAATCTTCACACCAAATTTCATCAAAATCGGTTTGATAGATTTTGCATAATAATTTTGCAATTCAAATTTTGAAAAAAAAAATTATAAATTTTCAAAATTTTGCACAGCAAAAACCAAGGCCGTTAGATACTTGAAAATTTAATCGCATATAGAAGGACTCCCAAGCTTTCAAACGCTTTTTGAAAAATTCCATCAATTAGGAGACCTCTCGCGCTTGTTTAAACATTGGTCGAATTTTTATACTTATAAACAATTAGAATAACTTTGTCAATATTCAATCAATTCAAATTGTTTTAAAGCAGGTTTTAAAAGTTATTGAAAAAAAAACAGATCGATTGGTCAATTAATAACGTGGTTATAGCCGATCAAAGTTAACCGTCATTTACACTAAATGGACTGGGACATCCGGGCTAATTTTTCGAAAAATACCTTTGGTGTTCCGAGTACTTACCAGGTCTAAGTTTGTAATACTTTTCTTTATTGGCAACCTACTTTAAAGCGTATTTAAAGTTATTTATGCAAGCGATAAATTCAAGAAAAACGTACAGGTGGTGGTGGTGGGGGAAGCAGAGAGCGCGGCCTGCTCGAAATTGAATAGGCGAGTTCACAACCGCGATGCGCTTAAAAATGTTTAATATCTCGGTTTCTAGAGGTCCGATTTTGATGATTTTTTTTAAATCGATGTCTCGCGATTTAAAAAAAAAAACAATTAGCGTATTTTCAAATGCCTATCGCTAATAATTATTGGTCTTTCAACAGTCCGATAATTATTTATCTTTAAACTTCCTTTAATTAACAACTTAATTTTTTTATTGTATCAAAGGTATCAAAGGTAAGTGCATAAACTTATATACTGTTTATCAAAGATCAAAAACAAATTTATTTGAATATTCCAAAATTGTATAAACAACAATTATTTTTAAAATATGTCGAAAATTAGTAATATAATGAGTTAATTTCTCATTTATATTTTAAACAATACCTAAATAATATTTGAATTATATTTGATCGACTATAACTACGTAAATAATTGACCAATCGATCTGTTTTTTTTTTATAGAATCCAATAACTTATAAAACCTGCTTAAAAAAAATTTGATTTGATGAATTTTCGCAAAGTTATTCTAATTGTTTAAGTCCACAAATTCGACTAATATTTAAACAAGCGCCAGAGCACTCCTAATTGACGAATTCGAATCTTTCAAAAAGCGTTTGAAAGCTTGAGAGTCCTTCTATATGTGATTAAATTTTCAAGTATCTAGGGGGCTTGGTTTTTGCTGTGCAAAATTTTGATTATTTGCAATTTTTTTTTCAAAATTTAGATTGCAAAATTATTATGTAAAATCTATCGCATCGATTTTGATGAAATTTGGTGTGAAGATTCTACATAACACGAAGTTTTCTTGAGCCAAGTATGAAGTCCCTATACCCAGTTAAGAGACCCCAAAAAAAAATCCCTAAGAAGTAATGTTTTTTAACCCTATTTTTTGAGATTTTTACGATTTTTACAACAATAACCATGATTCATTCGATTTGTAACTAGCCATATTTTGTAAAAAATGTAATTACAAACATTTTTTTACTTTGCCATTTTCCCCAAAAATTAACTCTTGAAGAGATACATAATTAAATAGGAAGAAAAATATGACATTTTTCTAATTTTTTTAACATATTGTGCCGCCAAAAGTTAAGCCCATGGTTTTTTTATGCGCATAGGAAAATTTTCATTTCTAGTGATATTTGAAAGCCAAAAAGCCAAAAATCTCCGTGGATATACGATGCACCCAAATATGAACTTTTTGAAACAGATACCGTCTGGACTATTAGTATTATCATCATTTTAAGGTTTTTAACCATCAACCATGTCAGTATGTTTTTATGTTAATAAATTACTCAAGTCTTACTGTTTAGAATGTCATAACAATTTTATATTAAGAAGAGAATTAAGGACCAATGAAGAAAAAACAAAATATGTATTGCGATAGGAAAGAGACACATTATTAATGTCAAATCTTATATGCGAAAGCATACACATTCACAAATTTAGAAATTAAGTACAGGAAAACTGATAAATTGCAACAAACAAATATTTAAATTTAAAAAATATAAGAAAAAAAGGAAAAACAAATTAAAAATCTACAGATAGGACCAACAATAAAATCCCAAAACACAATGATATAATAAAACATACATAATACATTATGGATACATTTTATAGTCATCAAAATGTCAGGTGGCAGAGCATATTTTAAATGTCCTGTGTATGGTGTTTTTTTTACAATAAATGATGTAAATTATATTGGTATTTCCATAAAATGAATTTATAACGTTTAATTATAAAAAAGAAGTAATAATATATGTATTAACTTTATTTATTTATAAAGGCTAGTGTTACATACACATAAGTGTTTACACGCGTCCAAAAAAAAGTGGTAAATAACAATACACATAATGATAGCAATTAACTAACTGTTATACAAATATACATAAACAACATATGGTTAAAATAAATAGTATAAATTACACACTAAGAATAATGATAACATTCATATCACTGTTACATTACTGTCAATAAAATCATCAAAACTATAAATGGCATTTTTGATTAAGTATTTTTTTATCATTGATTTAAAATTATTGTCATTAAGAATTTGAATATGGTGAGGTATTATGATAAAAAATTTGATGGCCCAATAATTAGTACCGACCCGCGTTTTACAAAATCAAATTTATTACATAAATATGTGCTCTTTCGGGTATTATAAGAGTGAGTCTGACTTCTGATTTCAAAGTTATGTACATGTTTTTGACATAAATAAGACACTGAAGTATATATTATATGCACGGGATACAGTTAGTATGTTCAACTTGGAAGACTGCTCTCTACAAACATCTCTAAAACCAATGTCACATATGATTCTAATAATTTTTCTCTAAAAAACATTTTTCATAGAGGGGGCTCATGCCCCATACTAAAATAGCATATGTTATGATGGAATGGATATAGCCATGATAAACTATCAGCAAGCTTGATGTTGATATTCTTCGTTTGAGACTCCGGAGTAAATGAGTAAGTTTTGATGTCTTGGAGCAAATATAATTAACATGTTGATCCCATGTCAGTCAAGATGAACTCCCAAGAATTTTACATGTGCTGGATTATCCCAGTTTTCCATATTCCGGAGACTAAAAATCATAGTTTCGGTCTTCGAAGTATTCAAACTGAGTTGATTACTAGTAAACCAGTTTTAAACCGATGCATGTTGGTCATAAGTTGATGTGATGTCATTAACTGTTCACAGTTTAAGTTGGTTCTAGTTATATTGGTATCATCAACAAAGAATATACTTTTAGTATCATGAGGTAAACAATTAGGAAAATCATTAATATATATCAGAAACAGTAACGGACCCATTATGGAACCTTGTGGAACTCCATGTTCAATATTCTTTGTGGATGATTTCACATTATTATATACTGTAATCTATTACTCAAATATGATCTCAATAAATTCGAACTGTACTATGAAAAACAATAATTATGTAGCTTATGTATAATAATTTCGTGTGATACACAGTGGAAAGCTTTTGTCAAACCTAAAAATTGACTGGCAACGTATTTCCCTTCTTCAAAACTATTGTTTATTGTGGATATTAGATAATCTATGGCTAGTGTGGTCGATAACCGGATTGTTAAGGATTGAAAAGTCCCTGAGTCTCAAAATAATTAGTTATTTGTATTTTTAAGACAGTTTCATATATTTTAGCTAGATGAGGTATTACAGAGATAGGTCTGAACACAGGTTTGCTCTCAAAACACTTAACAATATCAACTAATTCAAAGTAATAAAACATTACATGCTTTAACGGCACTTTTGTCCTATTATACAGGGTGTTTGTAAATAAGTGCGACATATTTTATGGGGTGGATGCCGAAGTTACTTTGTGAAGAAAGTTCATATAAACGTAGGTCGAAATATGCTCATTTCTGAGATAGTCAGTCTTTAAATTTTTACAAACACCCTGTATATACTTGTGTTTTTGCACTTATGGCCTTATTCCAATGTAAATTTTATGAACACAAGACAGCAACCAAAGAAAAGCAAGCAAAGCAAAGCAAAAAAAAACATTAATTTTTTACTACCGTAGTAAGTAATTTGTATCGCTTGTATTTTTGCAAACATTTTCCCATGTCGAAATTTATACTGACATGTATATTAATTCAGACAAATATTAGACATATATGTTTTTTAATCCGGTGTATTTTAAACCATCTCAAAATAATCAAATTTCTTTCATAGACAATTTTCAACAGTTCTAGATGACTAGTATACAATACATGATATAATTTAAAGTGTATCTCTTGGATAAGAAAAGGAAGAAATGGCACTAAATAGAGATTAAAAAGAAATATTAGTGGACCCAAATATCCGAAAATGAGCCCAGGTAGTTAATGAATTTTGTAATAGAAGAGATAAGAAAATATAAGTTATTAAATCCATGGAATTAGATGGTATGGACACATCTACAGAAGAAAGAAAGAAGACGGTACTGAGAACTATAACTGAATAGAAACAAATGTATAATAAAAATCAAATGGGAGAACAAGAAGCAGATGGGAAAACCAGCTCGATGAAGATCTCAAAGAATTGAAAGTAAAACCGTGGAAAACAAACAGAAACGAATGGAAAAAATAGTATACTAAGCAAAAAGTTACCAAGCATTAGCTGCAAAGCAACAAAGACTAATAAGATAAGCCTAGAAAATGAGATAATTTGAATTGTGAACAAATAACAGCTACAATTTCTTATGAAATATATTGCCCTACAAATAATAAAAAATGACGAAATGATAATGAAACACAAAAAGTGTTGAGACAGCTTGACATTTATACTAAAAAGGAATTTAGCTACTAAGCCCAATATTTAGCAATTGCAAAAATTTTATTAACGTGATTAAAAATATGGATATATACCGAATTTAAAGAGATTAGTGGAAACCAATCCCACACAGAATATTTCTTTTTTAAATCATTTATGAAAAAATATTTAATATATCGTTACCTTAATTCGTTATTGAATATTTGCAGGTAATATATTTTTAAAACACTCCTGTTTTAAACGATGCTTTATTCAAAATAGAACATAGATATTGGCCCTTTTTAATTTACAGAATCCAAAAATTTTAAAAAATAATATTAGTTTTACATTAACTGATAGAGAGAGCTAGTTACACCTCATTTTTGTTCCTCACTAGGTGAATATAAAAAAACAAACATTTCCGAGATAATGTCGTTAATATAAATGATAGCAATTTGTTTCAAACGATTTTATGTAACTTGGTATATATTAAAGCTTCAAAAGTATTTACCTAAATACATTTATATTTTAATTGATATACATAATTTAATATTTTTTTCTAATATCAACTCAAGACGACTTTTGTGTGTTCACAACAAAAAATTGTGATTGCTGACAGTGCAAGAGACTCCTAATTTTTTAGTAAATTCCATTCAAAATGTCAATTTGAAATCAAATTAACTAAATACAGCATTTTTTTTTAAATAACAAGGAAAGATTAACTTACTTGGAAACGATAAGGAATAAGTATTTTAAATTTGGTGGTGATAACTTTGCATGCAATTAAAAAAAAACTAGGGTTGACGTTAAAAAAATCATCGACGTTGTCCTATGTCCTTATTAAAACCACCCTGTAAATAAATACACTGATATATTGTCAAATAAATCAAATATCAAATCTGGTATGTAAAATCACCATTTAACGGCAAAATGGGTTGGGCTTGATGCGACTCTCTTTTATACAGGGTGTAAGAAGTTTGACTGCCATTACTTCAGCATGAGATAGAGTAATCATAAATGAACAAAAAAGTTGTATATTACAGGGTATTGGGGAGTTTCATCACAACGTGACAACAGCGCTTAACCTGCTGATGCACACCACGTGTATAGGCGGCAAACTTGTCCTACGGAAAAAATGTAAACAGCTATTATTGTGAAAAATTTAGTAAATTTCAAGACAACTGTTTTTCAGTTTTTAAATAAATAGTATAAAATGTATCGATTTTGTAGTACTAATAGTGTTGTGCTTAAATTATATATCATATATAATAATATAATATTATTTATTTATTTATTTATTTATTTATTTATTTATTTATTTTAAGATACATCTGCCCAACAGCTAAATACCAATTACCGGGCAGGCTAATTACACACATAGTATTTACATATATAAAGTTAAGATAATAAAACAAAAACAATCGTAAAAAGCAAGCAAATGGACAAACTAAACAAGTTAAGTTAAGTAAAAGATTTAAAACACATAAATAGCACAAATTAAAACAAGAAAAAGGAATACTAAGATCCCAATATTATAGTCTTGATTTTGGAAACAGATGAAAAAAACAAGTCTATTGAACCTTGGAGCGACGTATAACTCATGCACATCCGATACAATGGAGATGATGATAACATATGCGTTTTCGGAAAAGGCAATCTAAAGGTGTCACGATGCCGAGAGTTCAAGCGAGGTACATTGAATTCTAGTCTGTTCAGGATTTCAGGACAGTCCATCAAATTATTAACGATCTTAAACAATATAATTATAGCAATACAGAGTCTACGGGAATCTAGGCTGTTAACTTTGTACTCTGCCAATAACATATCATGGGGATAACCTATAGGTGGATAAAATCCATGCAGCTTAAAATATACGTGTTTCAAGAACTTTCTCTGTACATATTCAATCATATACTTCTGATTGCCATATTTAGGATACCAAACAGAAGAACAGTATTCCAGTTTGGAGCGAACAAAAGCATAGTACAGGCAAAGTAATGCATCCACCGATTGGAATTCTCTCGAATTGCGTATAATAAAACCCATATTCTTGCTGGCTTTCGTAACGATTGCACTTATATGAGCGGTAAATGAGAGTCTAGGATCAAAGGTAACTCCTAGATCACTGAATGTTAGGGGTCTTGAAAGAAGGATGCCATCCAAGTTATAAGGAAAGACCAATGTGCTCTGCTTGCGAGAAAATGACAAAACGTTGCATTTTTTAATGTTTAAATTGAGATGATTCAACTTGCACCAGTCATTAATTCGTTCTAA